>NC_134701.1:225001100-225128600 GCF_043290135.1 Rhipicephalus microplus | reverse complement strand
GAAATGAAATACCCACTATTGAAATAGATCAGATATTTTTGGCAAAGAAAGTGCAGATCTGGAATCAATACATCCTGATGAGCTACTTCCCATTCAGTGAAAACGTTTGCAGCTACATTTTGATGACTTTTTATGAGACCACTTGCAGGGGCAGTTTAGTTCGGGAAGTGATGTAACTGCGCCAATTTTTAGTGTTGTTGTCAAGATGAAGAAATCCTGCACACTGCTTTTACTTTAAGTACAATACATCAATATGAAACCGGAGTTGCAAGGCTTAGCAGGAGATCCTCGTAATATCGCATGCCTTAATAGATAATCTTTGGCGACTATGAATTCACGAGATGCAAGAACAAATACAGCTAAAACATTTTTTTAAGAGAATTGAGCCATAAAAGCACATGTAAGAACCTCTTTTTTATGCATCTTTATTAAACGAGCAAATGAACTAGAAGTTAGCCGCAAAAGTAGCGAAAATTTGTAGCAACATGAAGGAGCTCAACTCATCATTAATAATTGAGGCATGTAATTTATTATTGGAAAAGAGTAGTGACAACTTTACTCAAACGACACCAATGATGAGCAAAAACGCAGGAAGCCACCGGCAGTGTAAACAACATGGCCGGGTACGAGCCATCGTTCTTGCCCCGCCGCGGTGGTCTAGTGGCTAAGGTACTCGGCTGCTGACCAGCAGGTCGCGGGTTCAATTCCTGGCTGCGGTGGCTGCATTTCCGATTGAGGGGGAAATGTCGTAGTCCCGTGTGCTCAGATTTGGGTGCACGGTAAAGAACCCCAGGTGGTCAAAATTTCCGGAGCCCTCCACTACGGCGTCTCTCATAATCATATGGTGGTTTTGGGACGTTAAACCCCACCAATCAATCAATCAATCGAGCCATTGTTCTTCTGGGATACCAGTACTTATTATTCTGTGAGCGTGCTCTCTGTTTCATTACTTGAAAGATCTACTATTGCTCTTCATTTCAAATGAGCTTAACGCATGCCAACCATGCATTCTTCCGGCATTCCACTCATAAGACGGAAAACCTCGTGCAGTACTACTGCTCTAAAAAGGGTGTCATTATAAACTCTCCTTGTTCATCTTCAAGGAATATTTTTAGACTTGAATAAAGCGAAATAAATGTGAGCACCCGCACGACTACGGTTGCTCTCGTATGACTCAATTAGGTGCTAAGCCGTGTGCATCGCAGCACTGCCAATGGCTTCGCACGACTCATCCAGCAGTTTCCTGCGTATGGTTAACATCCATGCTTATAGTCTTTATTTTATCTCAAGAGCAGTCTATCTCAGAAACGGGTGTCAAGTAGTAAGAAACAAGCCACACTGCCAGTGCCACCTGCGACAAAGGGGCCTTTACATGGACCGGCAATGCTTTCTTGTTTATTCAGGATGGTCTACTTTTGAGTAACAAACAAAATGCAAGAAAGGCCTCTTCTTAAAGCTCTTTCCCACACTTTGTTGGATGAGAACATGTGACGGGCCCCCTTCTCCTTTTTTGAAGTTGAGGGTGATGGTCACGGAAAAGTTTAGAATTTAGTCTTGGTAATCATAGGTTGGCTTGTGTAAAACTCACTGCTAGTTATTAAGTTGATGCATTATTGCGACTTTTTTTTCCATATTCCATTATTTATACTTCATATAAGATTCGTTGTCTTTGCTTTGCGTGCGCTTCAGCAAGATGCTGATGAGCTTTTGCTATTACTTCAGCTCAGAACCAATTAAGGACCTCTATCTAGCCTTAAGCCTTCGCGAGTTTGAATGGAGCTTAAAATATTGATTGCTATTATATACTTACAATGCACCTGCGTCTCAAGGAAGTACGCTGGAAAGTTTGTAAGATAAAACATTTATGTTGCTTTTCTCTTCAAATAACGAAAAAGACGTAAGAACATGGCAGAGCAGGCTAGGAAGAAACAATGAATGGGTATGTGTTGTTCACTGCATCTGTGAACAGCAGTTAGTTTTTCTCAAAAATTTTAAAGATACCTTCAATCAATATTAGTTATTCTAGTATTCCAAGAAACCTCTGAAATCGCTCAATCAGAGTGTTTAAAGGCAACCCTGCGTCGCGCGCGCTTCAGCGCCCAAGCAACGGAGACGCACGAATGCATTTAGAGGCTTTTTTTCAAAAAATGGCGCAAGTTTGCGCCGAGGTAGCAACAAAAATGTGTGTGATACCTTCTATACCACTCTTGAACCGGTGTAATCGCCGATAAAGTGCAAATTTACAACTAAGCGCTCAGTAGAAGGTGAGTGGACCGACCGACTTACCGACCGACCGACCGACCGACCGACCGACCGACCGACCGACCGACCGACCGACCGACCGACCGACCGACCGACCGACCGACCGACCGACCGACCGACCGACCGACCGACCGACCGACCGACCGACCGACAGACAGACAGACAGACAGACAGACAGACAGACAGACAGACAGACAGACAGACAGACAGACAGACAGACAGACAGACAGACAGACAGACAGACAGACAGACAGACAGACAGACAGACAGAACATGTAGAGTGAAAATTTCTGCGAATGTGTTTCCGAAAAACGCATCGTACCGCTTCAAAAAACTATCTAACGTTATGCCAGAAGATATGTTTGTTCAATGTTAAGGCCCAGCTTTAGCGAGACCATTGTATTCAGCGTGTTTTGAACCGGAAATAATAGGATTACTTAATATTCTTTCGCATCCATGACCAGCATCTGGGGACATAGGGATCCTTATTGCGCGTACCCCAGCCTTTGATAGAGGTGCACACATTGAGGCCCTCTGTAGGGACATTATACAGTTACTCTATATGCTACTTGTAAGGGGCATATACAGTTGCTCTAGAGGACACATCCATGTAGCGCAATCTTTATTCTGTGACAGTGATGGCCTGCCTTAACTGAACGGAAAATAGACAAAAAGTTTATCAAATGAAAAAATGCTAGCTTTCAAAAATGACTGCCAGATTTACACAGCAAAACAATTGAATGATCTTGTAAAAGTACAGTGTCACACTGCAAACTGCGCGGCTATCAAAAGTGCTTAATACAATGAGGATCGTGTTTGTCTAATGAGTGGTGTGCAATTGTCCTGGCAAGCCACGTGCTTTGTATTGTGATTATGCAATATTACCAAGATATTCCAGAATGTCTCTGCTGTAAATCAACCTGAGTCATTATGGCAAAATAGATTTTTTTCAAAAGATATGATTTTTTCGCCTATTTCTTATTCAGTTATAACAGGACACCTTTGCAGCCGCCGAGAAAATGCGCCATGCATAAATATCCCCGAATTCTCGTCAGATATCGTAAGATATTGACAAGAATTATCGTCAGAGTTATCGTCAGATATTTTATCAACGAAGAATGCATACGTTGTGCGCTTTAGAAAAGCAGACATTGAGGTGCGGCTAAAGCTGCACGCCAGTGCCACTGCTTGACAATGGTACTTGAAAAAAGCCATAATTAAGTGTATGTCATAATAGCAGTAATAATATCGCTCATATAATGTATTTTCCGTCAGTATATTGTAGCGTGAAACGCAATGTCTCATTGAGCTGTTGGATAACCGTAACTTCAATGAACAGAAAACAGTAGTGAAATCAAGGCTTAAGTAGCTCGTGAAGCCATGCGCGTGATTCAAACGTCACTAATAGCTTATAATTTACATTATGCCTGTTGACATATGACGTGATTTAGTTTTTTTAAACTACCTATGAAAGACTTGTGGAGGTCGGCTGCTTTAGAGCTGGCTACCTTATATTAATAATAGGGATGTTAAAAAAAAGAAAAAAAGAAACACACCATAAAACCAGAAATAATAAGATAATTCGAAAAAAAAATCTAATGTACGTCGGCCGCAAGAGTTTACGTGGCTTGCATGCAGCACATGATGGAGCGACGAAAAGCTCACAAAAAAGTACATTGCTGCGCCACTTACCGTCACACGGCGTGGTGTGGATGCTATCGGCCGTGGCATTGCTGATTCGGAACTAATCACAAATAGACTAGATGTAGGAGTACAAAAGTGGGGATCGATAGAAACTCCTCCGGAGTTGGTTCCACGTGATATAAGGTCGTTTAGTTAGCGATTCGTGCACAGTGGAATAGGAAAGTCTGGTCAATCTATACCATTGCGTAATTTCATGATAAGACACCGTACAGGCGCGGGTGGACCACCTAATTTTCTCCGTATCAATCTCCGTTCCGGTCTAGGTTGGGTTCGAGAGGCCAAAGCTCGAGCCTGATGGTGGACGGCTTCATTACCAGTGAGTGAAGAGTGGCCTGGGGCCAGAATAATTGTGACAGTGTGGTGGTTAGCGTTCTGATTCAGAATTTTATTAGTTCGAAAACGCGTCCATTAGTATAATCGGGAGTTGCGCATTTAGAATCCCCGAACATGCATGTTTTGGCAGCGTTCGTTATGGCCAAGGTGATATCCATTTGTTCAGCCTTCTTTGGATCTATTGTTTTGATTGCTTCACCCAATGTGACTGGCCCTGCATATAGCTCACCTCGGAAAACGAGATACCCAGACTTCCCTGGATTGCGGCCACGTTAACGTCCACTATTTTCTAATTCCTTTCAAAGTGGTTGAGCAAGACCTTGGTCCGTTCTATTCATCTTTTAGTGTGAAAGGCAGGACTCACACTACGATGTATTGGGGAGAATATTGAGGTGCGCTCTCTAAACAGATGATCTATTGGTTTTGGGAGATAACGCAGATGTGTAATGGATGCCGGCTTCTGAAAGAGTACAGCGACGAGCTAAAGTTATCGATAGGCTATCGTACAGCGTGCGGAGGGTGGTTTTCACCATCTCTTCTTAAGCCATCAATCTTTCGCGCGATGATTTGTTGAGTTTAAAAAAAAAGTGCTTAACAATTTGCAGTACCAGTTACTCCACTGTGGGAGAGCCGAAACCCCTCCCGAGCAGGAGGGAGAATGTGTCGGTGTTTCTGACTCTGCCTGCGCTATGCCGGGCTTGGTTACTCTTCCGTGATCCGATGGTGACAACTCAGTATCACAACCTCATGGCTGGATCAAGTAGGCCCGAAGTATGTTTTCGTGCGATATGAAACAAGAGAAGGGTCGTGAGGACTTGGCACTAGGCGTGTGAGATTAATGGTATACGATGTTGCGCTGTTAATGTGAACGGGAGTAGAGTGTCAATTCACACCCATGGCGGCCTCGTTCCGATAAGGACGAAGTGCAGAAAAGTAGAAGAAAAAAAAATGCCCACGTACTTATACAAGGTGATTCTTCTTGACCTGACCTATTTCATTCAGCTGAACTGTTGTTACGAAGTATCAAATTTTAATGAGGTTTCCGGCAGAACTGTCAGGAAAAAGTAAACTTAACGGCCCGTGTATTTTTGGATGTGTTGCCATTAAAAAGATACAGTAGCGATATTTACGTGATACTATGCAAAGAAGGATCACTTAAACAGAGGTATAATACGCTGTTAAAAGCTCTGATTGTCATTGAGCATATCAAACGTAAGTAGTAAAAGAAATTTATAATGAGTATAAAAGTTATATGAGTTTGTAACCACGCCAAATGCTAATATTGCCCCCCCCCACTTCCTGTCTTAGGCATGACCAAACTCGCCGCTCTAAGTTGTAAAATTTCTCCTTTATAAGGCAACATTTCACAACCGTCGGCAGTGATGTTTGCGATTTCCTAATTAAATTTTAGTGGGTGGTGCACATCAAAATACGGGATGGACCGTCAAATTTTTTTTCCTTCATGAATTTTTCTCACAAAAAGTTTAAAATCAGATAGCAGTAGTAGTAGACTTTTATTCAGCCACAATTTACAAGCTGAACATTTCGACAGCCTGTGCGATCAGTCGACGCTGTCCTTCTTCCCCTTCGGCGCCGATCCAGTCGAGCCAGGAGGTGATAGAAAGGAATGGGGTGGGGTAATAGCTGGATTGCTGAGCAGTTGGGCAGTAAAACAGACAGTGTGACAAGTCGACATATGAAGAGGCGCAATTGGGACAGCTGTGGTTAGACCTATATTGATAATGGAAACGATAAGTAGTGACAAAGCTATCGCTTAATAAAGTTTGGCAATACTTTTTTATTTAGATTGATGTTAACGAACGCTTGGTGATGAATTCCAAGCTCCTAATGTACCGTAATTCGTAAACTTGCCATGCTTGTGCCATGCGAAGCACTGTAAATTAAATTTTTGAAAAACAAAACAAAAATGACGCCTATTCTTTACGAGGCCTGATGTCCATGCGGCGTCATGTGCGGGCATCAAACAGCGCCTAATAAAACGTCGAACCAGTCTATAAAGTTGCTGTCAGCGACTTCTGAAGCATCCTTAATACGTTGATTGATATGTGGTGTTTAACGTCCCAAACCACTGTATAATTGAGAGACGCCGTAATGGAGGGCTCCGGAAATTTCGACCACCTGGGGTTCTTCAACGTGCACCCAAATCTGAGCACACGGGCCTACAACATTTCCACCTCCATCGGAAATGCAGCTGCCACAGCCGGGATTCGAACCCGCGACCTGCGGGTCAGCAGCCGAGTACCTTAGCCACTAGACCACCGCGGCGGGGCATCCTTAATACGTTACTGTTATATTCTTTCCAAGTAAGAATTCTGGTATGCTGACCTCATATTTGGCGGAAAATAACCGGCTATTTTAGTTGTTGAATTAATGACCATTTGTACAAACCCTTACAGGCACAATGTTTTCTTGAATTAACTAGAGGGAAATCTGGCACTGCAATCGTTCAGCTACCATGGGAATTATGGGTAGTACATGGATTTGCCTATTATTCGTGCTTGAGGTTTGGAACTGACATGTGGCTTCGTATATTCTCGTGTTTTCGCATTTGTTATGGGTGAAAAAATACGTCATTGTGAGGTTGGCGAACTCATTAGGATTGATGAGACTAATAGGTTAATAGTGTGAAGTGGAACTGCTGAACATTTGCTGATATTTATCTTCCGACGAAGCAACTCCAGGCCCCACAAAGCCTAATGGAGCCGGAAGAACGAAGATTAGACAAATCCGTGTACTAAATCCATCATTCAAATGCTGTCTGAAGTACCGCTCGTTGCACTCCCACATACACAAGCGCCAGAGTTCCCTCTATAGTAGGCATTTTAGGAAACTATGCTCACAGGCATGGTCAATGCAATGTCTATAAATCTTTGTACGAAGTCCTTTTTTTTTTACTAGAACGCTATGACATATCTGCGAAGACACAATTTGAATAAAATGAGATTAAAGAACGCAGACGTAACTGGCACGTGGTGTAGTAGAAAAAAAAACTGCAAGAAGCAGCCATTTCTAGCGAATGTTTGCCTATGCATACTGTTACTATCGCAGGAAAGCCCCCAACGTCGTCTAGCCGCTGTGGTGCTCGACAGTGGACCCTCATGTCTCGGGATTGAATCCCCACCACGGCGCCCACATTTTGATGAAGGCGAAAATCTATAACACCCGTGCACTTGGAGTTGCACGTTAAAGAACACCTGATGGTTGAAATTTCCGAAGTCCTCCACTACGGTGTCTCTCATGATCATAGGTGGATTTGCAACGTTAAACGTTAACAATCATTATTATGCTACAGCAGAAAGCGTTGCTAATAAGCACGCCTCGATTTCCGGGTTATGCGTGGTGTAGAACACAGGGAAACTGATGGTAATGACCCTACTCTTCTTCTAGCGTTCGTAGATGCCATATAAGGCTCCTTTTTGTCGGTCACCAAACGTATACTTCTTTAAGACGTTCTGAATCTAGAGCCCCGAGCATAAACCACACCCTACTGAAAGCGAAAAGCGAATTCCGTACGCCGATTGAGCTCTCCTCACTTCGTTTCACGAGCAGTCGTTCGTCGTTCCGAGCATTTCAAAGCGACGCTCGTAATGAATCACGGCGCGATCATCCATCACACTTACCGGAGACCAGACTGTACATTTCTCAGATCATAGGGCCAACACCGTGGTGCACGACGTATACTCAACTAGAGCCTACAGCCGTTTAAAGATCTCCGTTGAACACACTTCGCAGGTACCAAAACACACGTTGTCACGTCGTCCGTACGTACGTCTTTCTGTCACAACGCGCACACACATATAAATAAATAAATAGATGTATATATATATATATATATATATATATATATATATATATATATATATATATATATATATATATATATATATATATATATATATATATATATATATATATATATATCACTTCACTGCTACGCACAATACCAGATTCGACTCCGCCTCGATCGCCAGAGTTTTATCATCAACATCTATCGTCATTTACCACTAATAAATAGCCCGTGTTTCAACATCCAAACTGTTATTAGTCTATCTAGGTTTTCGTGTGTCGGGGTGTTGGTAACGTTGATCCTGGGTGGATATATGCGATAGAAATTTGATAAATCCTTCTACTCAGAACTTTTTCACTACAAAATGGAGAATAAAACCAATCATCAAAGTAGTAAGCACTGCTGCGTGGCTTATCAGAATGCTATCATTTTCAAAAATGCGTATGTATCACATATATTTGGCGAATCTCAATAATCACCAAAGGTTCAACGAAATGTGAAGGCAACGGTTGATTCTCCTTTGTAGACTTTTTTATAAGAATGATATGGCAAAGATGCAATAGAGCTATGCTGCCACCTCGTATCTTAACGAAGAGCGTTCAGTAAAAAGAAGTGATACACAACATATCAGAGAGACTTGCAAAGCGTAGAAATGCGTTGGATCGGCGTAAGAAGGTCCACGAGCTTTGCGTTTTTAAGTGTTTTTGTTGAGTGGAACTCACTGTTTTTTTTTTCGCTGATACAACCAACGCCTCTGACACCAGCACTTCCACGGCCCAGGCTACTCGGTGCTATCTCGCATAATTAGGCAAGAATATACTGAGCTGGAAGCTGTTCATTCCGAAAGAAATGACATTTCTCAATGAAAAGTTATGTTAACTGGCCGATATTATTAGGTTGGGAAACTAAATGACGCTCAATTCTAGTTAAATATTGTTGGTAAGAGCCATGAAGACGACGTGACAAGCGAACGTACACGCGAGCACACGCCCGCGTTCAACATGAAAAAAAAATGTATTCAGTGTCAAATAAACAAGATGCTCTCTATTTTGGGTCCGCTTCTTAGTTTTCACCACTCCTCCTTATAAGAAAAAAATGAAAAATTACTGGAAAGGTACGCACCACCGCGGTGGTCTAGTGTCTAAGGTACTCATGCAGCTGCTCACTGGCAGGTCGCGGGATCAAATCCCGGTTGCAGCGGCTGCATTTTTGATGGGGGCGAAAATGTTGTAGGTTTGTATTTTCTTGTTTCTACTTAAGCAAGTGATCCTATTGTCTTTTTTGTAACATATATATGTGCGTCGTAGTAGTAATAAATTTAGTTGAAAGTCTGCGCTCGTCCTCGTCTCTTGTGTTATTTGTCGGAAGTTTTTTGCGCTGAGAAGTTCACTAATGCTAACGCAGTTGTATATTTCGAAAAAAGCAAGAAACGTTTTTACTGATCAGTGATATATAGAAAATCTATTCTTTCTTTCCAAATTTTTTGACCCATGTGACCCAGGTGATCCATACATCAGCCTGCCAAAAACAATACGACGTTACAGAGAAGAATAAATTCGAAGGATTGTGTGACGAGGGGTATACGTATGTGCCTAGTGTGACCGTCAAAAGCACAAGCGGATGAAAATACCAACAGAATGTGAACGCACCACCAAAATGTACTCTTCCAGCCAACTTTAGCGTTTCTCTTCCGGCCCTGGTATGAAGTGTGCTTTTTTTCTGCTCTTATTTCGCCGAAATAAAACGAAGAGCTTTGATATTTTCCAACTTAATTAATGAAAATAGTTGATGAACTATGTCAAATATCTGCTTAAGCAGAGCTTATCAGAAGAAAGCCATGTGAAATCTACACAAGGCTCGAAAAAGATAAAGAAAGAGAGAAGGAATGTAGGTACGGGGGAGAGGTAAACGAAACGACGTCCAGTTGGCATCTATGTTGACAGGCAAGATAACAAATATGTCCGGTGTTACCACTAATGTACCTGATGATAACTTGTAGAGTAGCCAATAAAATGTGCCAAAAGTGTTTTTCACAACACGTGCCTATTCTGTAGTTTCGTCTTTGAATGTTAGTGCTTTTACCATTGCTTATCCATTGCTTCTACCACCAACAGATCGTTAGGTGACACGGTGAGATTGTCTTCTTGAGCTACGCGCGGATTGAGGTTGTTTAGATTATTTCCACGAGCCGCGGGAAAAGTGTTCTTACCCTTCCAGTATCGAAAGCTGTCCGACCTTGGTCCATAACTAAGAACGAAAAACGAAAACGAAAAGGTGTCATATAAATGTAACGCCCTTATCGAGTTCTTCGCGGGGAAGCTCCAGACATTGACATGAATGGATGAAGTTCCTTCTCAATACTCAGCTTCGATATCAGAGTCATACGGGACACTATTAACTTATGCGGCATACGTAGAGGAGCAAAAGGAACTCATTAAACTACTCAAGAAGAGAAAAACCACACGACAGGCCGGTCACAGAGTTACTGTTGAATAGTTGTGAAACTTTCAAGCGCTAAGCAGTTGAGTAGCGCAAAAAACATAATGTGCTTAGAAAAATCACGGGCGCGAAAGACGTTTCAGTGCGCTATATAAAGTTAAGGTTTCCCGAGCCATACTTTGACAATATTTGTTTATATTCGTAAAGAAAAATATATAAAAGGATGTGTTTGTATATTTAGCTCTTTGGAGTAATGTGAAGCTTGTTAAGGAAATGAAAATTTTGGCGCCGTGTCCAAGGCGTGAGTTGAACCAATAATTATCCCAATAAATAGTCAACAAATGTTGTGCTTTGTGCTCTGCTATCGATGATGACGGTGATATTAATAATAATAATGATAATAATAATAATAGCAATAGTAATGTACAAATAATACTGACAATAATAGCAGTAGTACTAGTGATGGTCTGAACACTTTAAAAGTGGTTGGTTGGCAAGCGTGTTGCCTGCAGCCCACTACCTATTAACAAACCTCTGAGACATTATTGGCGCAAACAGAACGTGTAACATCAAGGAATAGAAGTGACTACTGCGAATGCCCATGGTAAAAAAAAAATCGTGCCCTTCTGGTCTGAAATCACCCTCAACAACGACCAGAGGAAAATATACGAGTCTCAGTATGCTCGATTTCGACTTTCGGAATAGTAAAAAAAAAAAAAAAACTAAGAAAGGAAAGTGTGGTGTACGGAGCTTTCTTCCAGTGGAGCCGTCTTTTGTGCGGAATCGTCGCTTCTCCCACACACGTTAGGCACAGTGGCGGGCAGCTTCGGGAAATGAAACCGAGGCGCATATGACGTCAAGAGCACTGGCACGGATCCGTGTGAAGTGGACAGCTGCGGTGCCTCGCCCGCGAGGCTTTGCCACGTCCGGTGTGACAGACTCTATCTTTCCACGAGAAGAGGGCACCACTGCTGTCTCTGAGCCTTTAACACCATCCAGAATGAATGGGTACCCGCATAAAACTGCATACCCTCCTTACAGCCTCCCCCTCACTCAGCCCAACGTTACAGCAAGCTGAACGTAAGGAGGACGGGGAGATCCTACCACCGGGAAATGGCATAAAAATGCTCGCTGCTGCCAGCGCAACCGAGGTGCGATGCTACGCCTCGCAGTTGCGAGGGTCCTTCTTTTTTCTCGCAAAGCTTAGCAGCAGGTAAAATGTCTCTGCACATGGTTGCATCTTTCTTTATCTCTGCTGGAACGGGGACAACAAAGAGAATAGAATAGAAAGTGCTCTTTTAAAGCAGGCTCTGCGATATCACCGTAGGTTCTCGAAGCGCTGAAAGTAATGGAGATTTTCTCGCACAGCCGAGTTCCATGAACAATACGATGGGTATTAAATATGAGCATATTACCCTAGTTAAATGGAGGCGTCAAACGCTATCGGCGACGTACGTCAGAAGGTTTCGAAGGTCGATATATACGCTGCCAGCGGTTGTTGTGCGGGGCTTTTCACATTAATGCTTTGTGTTGCACTCCAGCTCACACATAGTTGGTTCAGAGTGGCGTACTTACACCTTTTCGAAGTAGTTAGCTGGACGATAACTGATTTATTTTATGGGTACTATTTTGTTAGTGTTGTCTTTCCGGTTAAGACACGAGGGAATTTCTCGAGCTAATAATAAAGATTCCGACTCACGTAGAACATCTAGAGTCGACAGTTTTTTTTTCTTTCGAAATCAACATGGTTTCAGAAAAGGCATTTCTTGAGAGACACAGTTATTCGAATTCACAACAAATATCCGCCTTAATATGAGCCTCTACTTACAAACTGACTGCTTATTCCTTGATTTTTTCGAAAGAGTTTGATCGCGTTGCACATTGCCGCCTCATATCAAAACTTTCGGCCTTAAAATTAGAATCCTGTACATTGTCATTGCTACGTAACTTTCTATCCAATCGGGAGCAATTCACTTCTGTTAATGAGTTCGATTCCCCCAAATCAGTCGTTTCTTCAGGTGTACCGCAGAGAAGCGTCCTTGGGCCTCTGCTGTTTTTAATTTATATAAATGATCTTCCTAACAACATCACCTTTCGCGTACGAACATTTGCTGATGACTGCATAATTTACCGCCCCATAACCCACACTGATGATCATATCGCGCTTCGTGAAACCTAGAAATAGTGAACCAGTGGTGTAAACTATGGCTCATGACATTAAACATGTCCAAGTGTAACATATTCTTTCACTCGATAAGGTAACCGTTCACTCTCAGTTTACCTATTTACCTGTACCATTAACAATAGCATCATATCACCAACGGCGAACTATAACTATCTAGGCAAGCACCTCACACCTAACCTATCACGGTCAGAGCACATAACTTGCGTATGGGCCGATGCATCCAAATCATTAGGATTTTTGCGTCAGAACAAGCGCAGTGCAGCACCCCCTTGCGAAAACTTGCATATCTTACTTTCGTGCAGCAGCTGGAATATGCATCTCCCATTCGGTCATCAGGAATACCTTATCCAAGCATTAGAAATTTAGAATAGGGCAAGCCGTTTTATTGTTCAAAACTACAGCCACCTGTCTAGTATCGCGCAAATGAAATCCGAACTATCATTATAATCGTTAGGTTTCCACCGTGATATTGCACTACTGTCATTGTTTCATAAGGTTATTCAATCTTGCGCATTATCACTGCCATGTTTGAATCAAGTACACACATCGCGAAGATTACACAACGCTCTTAGTTACACCCGCCTATATTGTGCCACGCAATCACTTAATTTTTCACCATTACCTCGCGCTATTCGTCTCTGGAACAGCCTACCGGAAAACATTGCTTCACTTCAAGATCATGACGCTTTTTCCTTTAGCATGAGCAAACATTTTCCCACCCACTGCGCTTAGTTTCCTATATTTTATATGGGGATATTTTTACATGTGCGTGTGTGTAATATATATATATATATATATATATATATATATATATATATATATATATATATATATATATATATATATATATATAATAAGGGAAAGAAGTGTATACCTAAGGGCTCGTTTTTCCGTGTTTTTAACACAATAATAATGAGATATAACAGACAGTAATGCCAAGGAATGTACAGGGGAAGTTATTAACATTAATGGAATGTAAATAAGAAGAAAGAAAAGTGGATGAAAAAATTACCAACTGTAAGCAGGAATCGAACCTACGACCTTCGAATTACGCGTTCGATGCTCTAACCACTGAGCTATTACAGCGGCACTCCATCCATCCACTTTTTTGGGTTTATCTGTGAATTTAGAAGTAGGAGCGACAGTCAGCGCCATCTATAAGCCAAACAACGAGTGTGAAAACACTCTTATGCGCATGTTTGGCGTCACTATTATTGTGTTAAACATTATTGTGTCATTATTGTGTCATTATTATTGTGTTAAAATTGTGTCATTATTATTGTGTGTCATTATTATTGTGTCATTATTATTGTGTTAAAAACACGGAAAAACGAGCCCTTAGGTATACACTTCTTTCCCTTATTTCATTGAACGAGGGTCTCGTACTGGCAGACTTGGTGTGTTTAGGTTGTATAAGAGGGACAATTAATCAGCTGCCCGCTCATAATAAGTTCACGTGCTACGTGACGCCAAACATGCGCATAAGAGTGTTTTCACACTCGTTGTTTGGCTTATAGATGGCGCTGACTGTCGCTCCTACTTCTAAATTCACAGATAAACCCAAAAAAGTGGATGGAGGGAGTGCCGCTGTAATAGCTCAGTGGTTAGAGCATCGAACGCGTAATTCGAAGGTCGTAGGTTCGATTCCTGCTTACAGTTGGTAATTTTTTCATCCACTTTTCTTTCTTCTTATTTACATTCCATTAATGTTAATAACTTCCCCTGTACATTCCTTGGCATTACTGTCTGTTATATCTCATTATTATTGTGTTAAAAACACGGAAAAACGAGCCCTTAGGTATACACTTCTTTCCCTTATTTCATTGAACGGGGGTCTCGTACTGGCAGACTTGGTGTGTTTAGGTTGTATAAGAGGGACAATTAATCAGCTGCCCGCTCATAATAAGTTCACGTGCTACGTGACGCCAAACATGCGCATAAGAGTGTTTTCACACTCGTTGTTTGGCTTATAGATGGCGCTGACTGTCGCTCCTACTTCTAAATTCACAGATAAACCCAAAAAAGTGGATGGAGGGAGTGCCGCTGTAATAGCTCAGTGGTTAGAGCATCGAACGCGTAATTCGAAGGTCGTAGGTTCGATTCCTGCTTACAGTTGGTAATTTTTTCATCCACTTTTCTTTCTTCTTATTTACATTCCATTAATGTTAATAACTTCCCCTGTACATTCCTTGGCATTACTGTCTGTTATATCTCATTATTATTGTGTTAAAAACACGGAAAAACGAGCCCTTAGGTATACACTTCTTTCCCTTATTTCATTGAACGAGGGTCTCGTACTGGCAGACTTGGTGTGTTTAGGTTGTATAAGAGGGACAATTAATCAGCTGCCCGCTCATAATAAGTTCACGTGCTACGTGACGCCAAACATGCGCATAAGAGTGTTTTCACACTCGTTGTTTGGCTTATAGATTGCGCTGACTGTCGCTCCTACTTCTAAATTCACAGATAAACCCAAAAAAGTGGATGGAGGGAGTGCCGCTGTAATAGCTCAGTGGTTAGAGCATCGAACGCGTAATTCGAAGGTCGTAGGTTCGATTCCTGCTTACAGTTGGTAATTTTTTCATCCACTTTTCTTTCTTCTTATTTACATTCCATTAATGTTAATAACTTCCCCTGTACATTCCTTGGCATTACTGTCTGTTATATCTCATTATTATTGTGTTAAAAACACGGAAAAACGAGCCCTTAGGTATACACTTCTTTCCCTTATTTCATTGAACGAGGGTCTCGTACTGGCAGACTTGGTGTGTTTAGGTTGTATAAGAGGGACAATTAATCAGCTGCCCGCTCATAATAAGTTCACGTGCTACGTGACGCCAAACATGCGCATAAGAGTGTTTTCACACTCGTTGTTTGGCTTATAGATGGCGCTGACTGTCGCTCCTACTTCTAAATTCACAGATAAACCCAAAAAAGTGGATGGAGGGAGTGCCGCTGTAATAGCTCAGTGGTAAGAGCATCGAACGCGTAATTCGAAGGTCGTAGGTTCGATTCCTGCTTACAGTTGGTAATTTTTTCATCCACTTTTCTGTCTTCTTATTTACATTCCATTAATGTTAATAACTTCCCCTGTACATTCCTTGGCATTACTGTCTGTTATATCTCATTATTATTGTGTTAAAAACACGGAAAAACGAGCCCTTAGGTATACACTTCTTTCCCTTATTTCATTGAACGAGGGTCTCGTACTGGCAGACTTGGTGTGTTTAGGTTGTATAAGAGGGACAATTAATCAGCTGCCCGCTCATAATAAGTTCACGTGCTACGTGACGCCAAACATGCGCATAAGAGTGTTTTCACACTCGTTGTTTGGCTTATAGATGGCGCTGACTGTCGCTCCTACTTCTAAATTCACAGATAAACCCAAAAAAGTGGATGGAGGGAGTGCCGCTGTAATAGCTCAGTGGTTAGAGCATCGAACGCGTAATTCGAAGGTCGTAGGTTCGATTCCTGCTTACAGTTGGTAATTTTTTCATCCACTTTTCTTTCTTCTTATTTACATTCCATTAATGTTAATAACTTCCCCTGTACATTCCTTGGCATTACTGTCTGTTATATCTCTATATATATATATATATATATATGTGTGTGTGTGTGTGTGTGTGTGTGTGTGTGTGTGTGTACATATAATTTTTTTACTGGTATTTATGCTATGCAGGGGTGCCTTTCATTCTGAATACGTTTGTTCTTTAGTAGCATTGGCACAGGCTTTCCTTTTCATTACATGGTGTATAATGACTCAATAGTATTTTGGCTGTACTATACTATGCACTGTAACGGCAATATGTACTTACTCGTGCGCAAAATGTTCTGTTATGTCGCGAATTTCTGTTATTACGCGTGTTTAAGGGATCGTGTTGTACTGTATGCTCCCCTCATTTTATGATATTGCCTCTTCAAGGGCCTGTGAGGTATTAATAAATCGGTAAATAAACAAATGAATAAATAAATAAATAATGTGAGCAAGGTATAAACTCAAGTCGGAGATGAATATGGATAATGACGTGTACCTACGTATGAAGTTTCTATGGTTATGAACGTTAACAAGGGAATTGGGCTTATCTTCACACATGTGTTCCATATTGTAGATAATTCAAGTTCTGTTTAACAAAAACGTCTGCAGGTTTCCGTAATTTAATAATACTTGCTGTTGGGCTGTTGGGGATTCATATTATGGAGTTGTAGCGCAAGGACGAAAAATGAGGTATTCTTATGAATGAGTATTCTGTACACTGTCTTCTAGAGCTGAGTACGGGCTGAATTTCAGAGCCCCAGTCTTGTCTGGGCATGTTGACTGCGTGGAAGGCCCTTCATACGCTAGAAAGCCCAAGCCCGCCCAACCCAGCCCGGCCCTAAATTATGAAGGCCTGCTGCGGGGACAAGATGATGTGTACCGGTGATGTGGCAGTGTATTCAAAATATGGATGTGAAATATAAACAAACGACATGTGATAGTCGCTATATCCAGCGATGTTCAAGTTTTTGCGTAAAAATAAGGTGTTCAATTGATTGGGTTCAAGTAAAATACGGCTCCTCTGCGTCACATATCCCGCCCAAGGCTGGTTCGCTGATCGGACTCGGAGCCAGAATTTCCGACGCATTTTTCGGAAGCACAGAAAGCTTAGAATATTTAAATTGTTTTTTTTTTTCAGACGTTTAGTACCCCAGATGTAGGAGGCGTGATACCCGTGTGTAGAAATTGAGAGAGAAAATAGAAGAAATGAAGGCAGGGAAGTTAACCAGATGCTAGGATCCGGTATGCTACTCTGCACAGGGGTTGGGGAATAGGGTGTTGAAAGAGAGAGAGAGATAAGAACAAAAAGCACAGACACACACGCATACACAAAATTACTACACTCAGCGTCACAAGCCATCACAAAGCTGATCTTTTGGGGCTTCACCCTTTTTCCTTGCGTTTAAAATGGCTAAAAAACAGAAGAACCTAGAAATGGGGCGAAAGGGTCGTGAAGAACGCGCTACGCGGTCGAAAACAGTTTAGGCACAGCGTCTATATTTTGGGCTTGATTCGGGCTTTGAATTGGGCATGGACAGCCCAACAATAAACAATGCAGTCGAAGTACGGCCCAGGCCCAAGATTAGAAGACGTAGGCCCACCTGTGCCCATCAAGCGGGCTGGGCTGGGTTCGGGCTTTCGTGCATCCATAAACCCGTGCACACTTCCACTGTCTTCTCTCTTTACACGTATATACCTTATTCACGCTAAAAATGCTTTATATAAGGATGCCGTAGCATTTTTTGATCCTTGTATGCACCGAGTTTCATTCCTCTGGATGGTCCAGTTAACATTCCGGTCACACCAGGCATTTGATTCTTTATCGGCTCTTTCTGGCATGGAATCAATACTCTCAATATAGCTTTGAACACTATCTGTTAAACTTAATATGTAATATTTGACATTTCGAGTGTTAAATATATCTTCAGACCAACTTATAAGGCCTCAACAAGGGAGTCAGCTTTGTTTGAAATAGAAAAATTCGAACTGTATATGAGAAATCTTAAAAGAACCAAGGTGTTAAGAGAGCTATTAGTAAGCAGCAGTCTGAAATTCAATCCATCAATCAATCAATCAATCAATCGAAAGAGCCATATGACTATTTCACGGAGCACACAAGGTAGAACGTCCTCAATGTCTAGAGTACACCTTCCCTGGGAACAACGCGATGGTGGACTCAATTGTAGTTATGACCTCTTGAAAGGTTATATAAAGTGCACCTGAATATATGTACACGAATATTTTTGTATTTCAGTCATATGAGCATGTGGCTGCCCTGACCGTGAGTCCACCACCTGCCTCAGTTTAAACATAACATGGTATCATTTCACCGGTCTACAGTGACAAAGAGGCCACAAGCTTTCTCTGGGGAG
The DNA here is from genome assembly GCF_043290135.1 of Rhipicephalus microplus. NCBI lineage: Eukaryota > Metazoa > Arthropoda > Arachnida > Ixodida > Ixodidae > Rhipicephalus > Rhipicephalus microplus. The sequence goes on along the minus strand of NC_134701.1, from coordinate 225,109,962 downwards.
CTCAAGTTTCACCCAATAAAGAAATCGCGTGTCCTAATGATATATTCAAAATTCACGAAGCACTTCGAGGTATGTACACTCAAGAGAGTTTCATTGACGTATATTTACATCACAATGAAAGTGTGTTGCTTTGTTTTGTTTGCTTATTTGATCCATAGTTAAAGCACAGAATGCTCACTGAGTGTAAGTGGCCTACGAGATTGTGTTCTGCATAATACTGCATGGAAATACGTGCATGGGGACAAAGAACTAGCCTGTCCACAACCACTGAAAAAAACTTGAAGACGCCTACATATACGGCACCCGAGCTTTATCTACGTAAGTGGTTTGCGGATATTGGACACACGCTGAAGTTTGCTCAAGTCACATTTCGAAAGAACGGAACAGAGAAATTTCTCAACAGGTTCAGCCATCGCATAAGAAACAAACACTTCTGAAATTTTTATTACTTTCCCAATTCAGCCAACCATACGTTTGTTTCATTTTTAATGTTCTGTTAGGAAGAGAGGAAATGGATTAGCGATGCAAACAGTTATATCCTTAATTCTGCATAGGGTTCTCTTCCAACTATGTATGGTTCAAGAAGTGCCGGATTTCCAGCTAGACCGAATTGTCTGACTCGCAAACTTCCTGACGACGTTTAAGGGCATCACGGAAGCGGCTTCGAGTGCCTCAGAGGAGTCGCTGTGCCCGCGACGATGTTAATCCGAGTCGGATATTAGGGACAGACTGTAGCTTGAGTTTTCACAAAGCCTCTGAGTTTCCGCAATCTTGCTTGAATAGGTGAGCGAAGACATAGCCGAGGAAAGAGATTTTCATCTTTATGCTCTTGTCACATGAAAAAGCTACATCGCTTATTTGCGAGATAAATTTGTACTCTCACGTAAGTCTTTCATCTGAGCTCAGACGTAATTATTTGACAGGTCAATATTTATTGCACTTGAAAAAAGACAACATGAAGAGGAGCCTTCTTATCTCTCTTTTGTAAGAATGTCTTAGCGCCTATAGCTTCATCTGACATCTCGAATATTGTTATCACATTTGCGCCATTCGTTGGCCTTGTCTTAAAGAAAGAAACTATACAATCTACAGCTGAAGGGCCTAGTTCCTTGAGGAGGTTGTGAAGTCCCTCATACTGAAGGACATTTTACTAGATGACAATGAGCAGTGCCGAAACACGTGAAGTCCCGCTGAGCAATGCGAAAAGCATCATCGGAGTCGTTTTCAAGAGGTGTTTATATTCTATTCAGCTAGGAATCCGTTATCCCCCCCCTCCTTCCACCTACCTTTGCATCATGAAGAGAGATTGGCTGAAATGATAGTAACAATCCTGACTGGCGTTTGCCTCACTGGTGTTTGCCACCCGTGTTTTCGTTTTATTTTTAGCGCACCATGGGTGAGTTTTAGGGCCTCCCCAAATTTCGTTCGAGATACGCGATGGAAGTTTTCGCATGCATAGGACGGGCGAACTTTGGTTTAGCCCTGCAATATGCAGCTTCGTTGCAATGAGAAGAAGCCGCAACACCAAAATAGTAATAAAAGGCCAAAGTTTGGGACACATTATGATGACGATGATGATGGCCTAAAAGCATGGCTCACGCCCACTCTGGGGGATTCGCCAAGAAGCGTAAAATAAGATAGATGGGATCACATGTTACTTTTAAATCTAATGAGTTATAAAATAATTAGAATAAAATTTTACTTATTGAGAGATTTGCAATAAAAAACGCCTTCATTCGATTAAGACCCTTTCTACAGCATATTACAGTTCTCAATACTCTTTTTCAAAAAATTGTAATTTTCTAACTATACAGTGCTGTCGCCGCATAGTAAAGCGGAACGTCCACTTGCAGCCACTGTGAGCTCGAAGTTCCTTCTACATACTTCCACCGTACTTCCCTAAAAATTTCTCGGCTTGTCTTTTACGATGAACACTGAGTCCACAACCTCTGGTTTCTGCAAAAAAAAAAGAATAGAACGTGTTTTATTTTATTTTTCTTTGTTTTCATGACGATATATCAAGCAAAGTTGGTGACGAAGTTAAGAGCTAAAATGAGACATCTTGAGGTGACCTAGGCCCTCGCGTAACATTATGACGGTGAGTTGTGCAATCATATTGATAGAAGAACGCGTTTTCTTAAGGAGATTAAAAAAATGCATTAAATATGCCATGCAATAAAGAGAAATAAATAATGAACAATGCAATATGACAGTGATAGATAGAACAATTAATACCGAGCTCAAGGCCCAATAACATTAGATACAACTGGGAACAGATATTTAAACTACTGACAGTGTGAATTTATTTAGGATTGGCAATGAGTCTTAACAGGGCAGCACTGATTCCATAGCAGTGTCACAAGGTCAGTTTTACCTCTCTGGTTGATATCTGCTGCAGCTGAATGTGAGTCCTGTTGATCAGGCGGAGCTTCGTGAAGCCATAGTCTGAAATTCGAGCAGCGCTCCAGGGTTTCGGATTCGTCACGAAATGCGAGAGGCTCTCCCAGTTTCCCTGCACGTGGGTCATTGTTAGGTTATCCGATTCACAATTTATTTGTCGGTTTTCTACCGAAGCGCATGTTCCTATCAATGAAACGCTACGGTCGTAGTTAGGCAAATGACTTTTTGATGCGAACAAGAATGGGCCACTGGGAGAAATTTTACAGAATTGTGTTTTTTACAATTTTTTTAAAATTTCGACAATTGTGTGCTATCTTGCAACGCGGTTCACAACTGACATGTCATGGTGGTTGGGCTTTGGACGTGGTGCTTGATTATCCACCAGAAGCCCACGACAGCGAATACCGGCTGCAACGACCTTATTTTGTTAGATACAAAATTCCTGAGGCTCGTGTGTTTAGATTTAGGCGTTTGTAAAAAAAAAAAAAAACTTCACAAATTTTCCCCAGTTGAAGCTTTCGGGAGTCTTCACTATTACAGCGTCTCACATAAATATATCGCAATTTTGGGAAGTAAAACCTCAAAAGTCATTGCTGTTATTCACAAGGGTATATAAATGAAGGAGACAGCAGGCAAAACTAAAACATCTACATTAGTTCCCTAATTAAAGAAATGAATCTTTTTTGTAATTACATAGATTGTGGTACAATACAACGTAGACACATTCTTGAGATCCAACAAAGCTGTCAAATGGTCTGTGTTTTTTTTAACCAGAATGCAATAGTTAGTGAGAAGAGTAAGAAGATGAGTGGGCTGTGCTGTACAGCTTCGAAAGTATGCAGTTTAAAAAAAGTCTATAATTCCTATTAGAAACTATTACTCGCATGGACATCTAAAAAAGAATTTCCAAGAGCATAAGGGCTATGTATCAGCAGCACATACCTTACAATCTTTTTTAAATACTCGTTATCTACATGCAAAAAGAGAGAAATAGGTAACAGTAAAGTGAGGAAGGTACTGCGAGTTAACAGATCATGAGCCTCACAATCAAAAAAGCTATATAAAAAGATTACGCGCCTGGATCCGCTTGCTTCTAGTTTCGAGTGTAACCCCTTCTTGCGATCCTCTAGCATTGCTGCATTTCTGTTTTGCATATGAGGGTTGAAGGTTCATGCAATTTTCGTGATGTTGGGCATGCACCAAAATATACGCACGTAAGTAGTGAAGGATAATCGGATATAACCAACGTTTAGGATTTCCTATAAGCCCTACTGTACCCATTAAAACAAATGCAGCAGGGAGCCACGGCAGAACAATGTTTACGTAGAGCAAAGCTCATTTTTCGTCGGTGAATCAACGCAGCACAAAAACAATATGCAGAAGTTCAAAATTTTGAAGTTCACTAAACTAGAAAGAAAGACATGTCTGGATACAGCAAAAAAGTTTGCACCATATCAATGTGTGATCCTACGCATAAGTTATAACCTACTAGTTGAAACATATTTTTATACAGGATAGTTGAAAATGATGTTTTGTGTTCGGCTGTTTAATTGTTGGAGTTAACAGTGCGTGTTGCTTGGCGACAGCCGGGATAACGCAGAGAATTAATGTAGGAAGTAGCTTGACATTTCTACCACTCTGGAATAAAATGTTAACAGTTGCTTATGTTTTCTGGAAAGACTGCGAACGTGGACAAATTGGTATTTATATTACTACGGACGTTTTAAGCAACCAATTTGAGACACTACTTGAAACATAGTCGAGTAATGTGAGTGATAAAAGAATAGTGTTACAAGTTATCAACCACCATCCTCCACATTTTATTATACGCCAATTGCCAAACTTGTGGAGTGTAATTCGGCAGCTCAAAGAAAAATGTGCTTGTAATGCATACAGTAAGCGCAGATACAAATGCAAAACGCATAATGTGTACAACTACTAATGCACAATAGAATCGCGAAAAAAAATTCGTGAGAAAACTAACTTGTGAACCACTACTTCGCATTTCATTTGTGACAACATATAGTTACATACACTTTCGAGTATACTTAATTCGATTACACGTGCAGAGGCGACGGAAATCATTGAACTCAGACCATGGTGGCAATAAAATAATGGTAGAATGATTACTGATAGTTAATATCATAGATAACTCTTTCATCTCTTGATTACCATCCGGGATTAAAACACCTTAAAAGAAATGCACAAGATCAGTAAGTGTAGAATCCACACAGTTCGCAAGTTTTTCCATCCCCACTGTAAACGTTTTGTTGTGGACCAGAGAAACGAAGGCGCTGGTGGATGGTTTTAACTGTGCTAAGTAAAAAATGATGATGATGATCATCATCATCAACCTTACTAAACCCACTGCAGAGCAAAGGCCTTTCCCATGATCCGCCAATCAGCCCGGTCTTGTGCTTCCTGCTGCTAAGAGTGAACGTTTTAATCCCATCGGCTTACCTAACTTTCTGTCTCCTCCTCGAGCGTTTGCCTTCTCTGGTGCGTCCAGTCAGTTCCCCTCAATGACCAGTGGTCATCCTGCCCACGCGCTACATGCCCGGTGTGTGTCGATTTCTTCTCAGTTTCAACTATGATTTTCTAAGTCCGGTTTGTTCCCTGATCCACTCTGCTCTCTTTTGTGTCTCTTCAGGTTAGACCTAATCATTTTCCTTTCCATCGCTTGCTACGTCGTCCTCGATCCAGGTTGAACCCTGTTTGTAAAACTCCAGGTTTCTGTTCCGTAGATAAGTACCGACAAGATGCAGCTGTCATGCACCTTCCTCTTGAGGGTTAGTGGTAGATTACCATTCGTGATTTGAGAATTCTTGCCGAATGTAATCCACCCCATTCTTATTGTTATCATTATTCTTCCAGTTAGAGCTGTCTGGTACATCTGTGTGATGAAGTGAACATTTATTAAGAATGTTCGAACCGGTCAGTTTCGGACACGCATCGCATTGGAATCATTTATACGTACGGCAGCTCCTGTGACGACGTGTACGGGTGCCCTCGGATTGACGTATGGATCAGTTCCGTTTCCTTTGTACACCTGCAATGAAGACGCACGTCGTTTGTTGCGATGCGCTTAATGTTTTTATCTCCTGTGATTCACCCATTGAAAACTGTTATCAGGAAGAATACCTCGTATCATTGTGGTTTAGTATCCCACATTCATAAGGATTGAACATTTGGTTTTTTTTCATCAAATTTATTATTTGTTGTCCACTATATTGGGGTCAAAATATTTAGAGAGAAATTTAGCCGTACGGCAGTCGCGCAGTTTTACAACCTGATAAAAGGGTCAGAGCTCACGAATAGGAACGCGACAACTCAGGGCTAACTAATACGCGTAGTCCTGTTTCTGAAGCCTTCAGTGTCCTTCATAGCGTAATATGAAATCGAAACTTTACATCGCAGCCAATGTTAGCATTAACGGCCATATTTGCATGACGTGTTTAACATGAGTTAGTGCTGACAGCACAATGTTTCTACTAAAAAAGAAGGACGCATTTCTATACTTGAGGACTGCACATGTGCTGGCGGCTAAAAAAAGTGATTTGAACAAAGCTTTATCCGAAAATCTCTTTCACCTACGATAGTTGCGCGGCCAACACAAGTGAAGCTTCCTGGTGGGTTGTTCACAGCAAAGATTGCATTATACCCCTGCTACATGGCAAATCTAATGACATTAACAAGAAATGTAATTCATACGTAATGTCCTCTGTTTACTTTCACACCGGTGAAACTACGTCTTCCGAAGAAAACGATATTTTCTGCCGATTGAATTCACGAAACGCATTGCATTCGGATTCGATTGGGCACGAATGGGTAGTCTCTACGCCAGAGACTTCTTGAAGTGGCCTTGCGGCACTTTTTCGTCTGCATTCTGCAGCGCTCGAGGTCATGTAGTGCCCTATGCTGAGATGAATCCAAAAAGAATTACCAATATTGATACTCGGTAACAGTAATATTAGCCTTCAAAATTCAAAACACCAACAGACAACGAGAAAACACGTTATCTTTCACATTTCACTCTCTCAGTGACGTCAAAAGCCGTTTCCAATCACCGTGCGCCTCTTGCAGAAACACACCGGAGTACTCACCTGGTGGTGGCCGTTGTCTAGCAGTTCTAACATCGTTTTACAATTTTGCACATTAGAAAGTATAAAAAATGCTTCTATAATTTTTAATGCACTATGGTGGGACCTATCTGGGACAATATAAATATAATGCGTGACTTGTGGACTAAGTTCGTTCGCACTTACTCAATTCTTAGTGCTTACTGTTATACAGAGTATGCTATTTTATTTTTTTGTTCTTTTGTGCTTATCTGCATTTTTTATCCATCGTGCTTATCTGCATTTTTTATCCATCGTGCTTATCTGCATTTTATATATCTTAATTTATTTTGCGCACCGTGATAACGCTTGTTATTATAATGAGTTATTGTTATTGCATTTTTATTAGTTTTTTTGTACTTATCTACACATTTTGTATATCTTACGTTCGCTATTTCGTACTTACCTGTACATTTATATATTCTTATATTTATATCCCTACCACTGTTTGCTACTGCGTTGTGACTCTGATGAATGGTTTTTTAGGAGGTCTCACTCGCAGTCTCGCGACTTTTAGACCTCCTTCTGTGTTTGTAATCAACACATGCAATTTATCACTTGTATGTCAATTTCGAATACAGTTCGAATTTCTTATTTCAATTTCAACAAATCAAAACGCACGGCCTATGTCGTCACTCCCATGTGGTGAAGCGTCACTTTCGATCACAAAAACAACCGCTGTGGGTCGCTTTAGTTCGAAAAGATTGGTAGTTTTTCTGTATGAAAAAAACTATAACAGCTTTCTTCTAGGCGTTACCACTCGCGTAATGATATCTGTGCTTGCATAGCTAATAAAGAACCAATGAAAGCTACACGCTTAATTTGTGTCGCAGGGCCCCATTAAGAGGGTGGTTATGGACTTACACAAACGCACACACACAACACAGTTAGGGAGGCATTACATTTCGCAAAAACATTTTGTGTTCCCTGGAGGGTGCTTCAAACTATGGGCACCCTAAGAAAACTGTCTCGCGCTAAATAATGTATATAATACTGGTTTGAGTTATTACTACGAACCACTAACAAAAAACTCCTAAAACCTAAAATTCCTAAAACTCTGGGTGCTACTTTTCCAACACTATGGTAGTTTATTTACTTTTAACCTAAAAGTGTTCTATGCCGCTATTCACCACTGCTGCACTTACGTACTTCCGTCACAGATATGACGTTGTAAAACATATTGTAACAGATTGCAAAGAAAAAAAAGTGAGAGGAAAAGATATTGTGGTGGAGTGACTTCCCCATCTGATGGGGTAACTTCTCCATTTGCAACGCGCGGTGCTACCCACGAGGCCACAGAGCATGAAAATTTCAATATTTGCATTTTTTATAAAAAGCACACTTAATTTCACGAATAATGTATTCACAATTCGTGTTTTCATGTTTCTAAATTAAACGATTGAGTTACTTTGGGAGCAAATGGAGCACAAACGTTGCCACAATATTGTGACGATTGCGGGATAAATAGCATTTTGACTCACACTGCGGCCTAATTTTAGAAATCTAGTGGTTAAAGTGAAAATATGGCTTATATATGGTTGCATGGTATGCTTTGTTGGTAATACACACGAAATTTTGAAAGAGTAGTTTTTGTTTTAAAAAAGAAAAAGACTTTTCATCTGAACAATGACAAGGTAGTGTAGAGATCGCCTTTGCCTCGTTCCACTGCGTTGCACGTAATTGCAAAGTTTCTGCGTGGTTTTTCGGCTGCAAATAAGGCGTGTAATACAAATTCTTGTCACTTGTTTCAGTAATAGTGCTGTATAAAACGTCAAAAAAAAAGGGCAATAGTGCTTATTTCATGAGTTGGTATCGGCTCCTTTGAACCATCAAATGGCAGGTTATATTTAACCGCTTCATATTCCCAAGGGGCCCAATTGTAATAGCAGTTGATGATGTTCAACACAGTATTACGGCGTTGTGTTTCGGTTTTGATAAATGTTGCACGTGGTCTTAACAATAAATAATGACATACTTTTGGTGTAGTTTACTTAAGGTCTTTTTGTACTATTTCAGGTATAGGCCAATGTGCGTGATGAAATGATGTATCCTAGCTGTACGTTTGTACTGTGGAGCATCAGTCATTGAACATTGTTACTATGCCAATGATTTTATTTTATGTGGTACCCGTTGCAATCACTTGAACTCGAAATGCGAACACAGCCGCCGCCACTAACAAGGCTCACGTTAGCACATACAGCTTTAATTTTCGATTTTTGCGTTTCCTACGCATGGAGGGGGAAAAGGAGAACAATAAAAAAGAAAACAGTCATTGTGCTTATGCTTTTATGTTGCATAGTATTGTGTGAGCACTTTTCAAAAGAGCTGGCAAAGATAATCCTATATTTCTAGCTGCCCTTGAAAGCTTTGTGCCTCCTTACTCACCACTCCGTCGTAGACAGGCCATAGACGCTCATACGAATGCTGGTGGCCGGTAAAATGCAAGTCCACTCCGTACTTGAAGAAGAGCTTCTCCGGGCCATACATCTTTGTCAGGGGAAATCCCTTGCGAGCCTAGGAGGGGTGCATACAATTTATAGCGAGAGGTGCGTGAAGGAGCTGTTCCACTACCAGCAGTGAAAAAAACAAAACAAACAACGAGAAACAAGAGACGTAAACACAAATAATGCAACCTATGTCGTTAGCTATGCAACCAGCACGAGGAGAGCAGCATATTGTAGCGGCGGCTGCGTTCGTACCGTTTGTCCACTCAACAGGAGTCAACTAACATTAAGCATGTTTAGTTTTATTAGTAATAGTGCTTAACAGACACGAAAAGATAAAATAGGCCCAGCAAAAAATCTTGTGTAGTAATGTTGAACACTACCCGTATATTTTGCCTTCTCTCGTTTTGGCTAAACAGTTATATACTCAAAAGAAAAAAAAGAAACGTCCTAAACGCTGTGACAAGTCCGGAGAACGTTCGCCGATTCAGTTGTTTTATATCGATAATATGTCGATATATATCGATAATACATTAATATATCGATATTGCGTAGCAGTCCAAGAATTTATGAACGCACAGCAAGTTTTTTTCTTTGCAGATGCTAAATTTCGCGCAATGTGATTACTGACTAATTTGAAGTAAAATATTAATTGGAAGATACAGAGCATCTCAATGCATGTTAAACCGAAGGATTTTCGGCGAAATTATTGTTGAGAGAAGGCTGGTGCTGGGTGCTGAATTTGTTCAAATACAATGACAATCATAACTAGTACATACATAACACGTTCCAACAAGTCATTATTCGTTCTTGCAATTGTTTTATTGTACAATTCCTGGATAAAGTTTCATTCACAGTTTTCTGAAGACGGAGCAAGGCGTCAACAGTGATCTAATTGCGTTTACAATTAATTTTATCTGATAAAAATAGAATTACGAAGTCAATGGCAATTAAAAGTACAGGGCAAACTTTAGGCGCATTTATGTACTTTTAATTAATTCCTACGGAGTCTAATCTGGCATTGGTGAATATCCCGTGCTCCAGAACTACCTTTTATAACTTTAGCACGGAACTCTAAGGTGCCAAGTTCCCGCCATACTGTGCCTTAGAATGTCGAAAAAGAAAACCAGCTACGCTCTGAGAACCTTTGTACTTGTCTTCTGAGCTAAAAATATTTGTTTGTTTCTCTTATAGTGCTACGCAGATCACGTTGCACATGCATCTAGAGGGCAGTGCGTAATTGGCGTTATGTTTTACGTCTTTGCGGAAATGACGTTTCGTACTCACTCTGGCATCGAGAGCGTTTTGGGAACGCGGCTGCCGAATTTTAAAGACGATAGTCTTTTTTATGACTGTGGTCGTTTTAATGTGAGCGAGCCTGAGGAGTATGCAAATCTTCTATTGCGGCGTGCGGTTAGCTACTGCTTTCAACCTCTCCTAGTGCCCTTATTCCGCGGCATTATCGAGCCTGTGAGCACCCTGTGCTAGTAGCACAGGAAAGTATAGGCGCACGCTACACGTTAAAGAATACAGCATTGTCCCGAACACACGTTCGCACTTAGTAATTTCATTGTGCAAGTTACAACGACTGGTTCCTAATTAGAAACTCAACGATGACTGAATAATGGCATTTAAGATAGGCGCAGCACGCCAAAGAACGCCAGTGAACGTGATCGGTTGAAGTATGAATATTTGAAGGCGTTCAATATGTTTGCCGCGAACCGGGTAGCTCGTTTTCTGATGGAACATGCTCAATGAAAACATAGTGCAGCTGTAGCTTACAATACTTTCTTCTGAATTGCAGTCTCTAAATCCAGTATTGCTGCAGTACATCGGTCTGTGGGACATTGTGATGATCCATGGTCTTTTCGACCTGTTTTCTGGTAGATTTGCCTCCTGGAAAAATGGTGGGCGGCAGCTGTACAAGTGACACAAAGCAGCACGTCGTTTCGAACGTATCGCGTTTCTTTATCGTGATATTTATTTATCATATCTATCTATCTATCTATCTATCTATCTATCTATCTATCTATCTATCTATCTATCTATCTATCTATCTATCTATCTATCTATCTATCAATCTATCTATCTATCTATCTATCTATCTATCTATCTATCTATCTATCTATCTATCTATCTATCTATCTATCTATCTATCTATCTATCTATCTATCTATCTATCTATCTATCTATCTATCTATCTATCTATCCATCTATCTATCTACGGCACATACATACATACATACATACATACATACATACATACATACATACATACATACATACATACATGCATACATACATACATACATACATACATACATACATACATACACATGTTAACTTGGAACACAGCTGACAAGCAGATATGTACCCTTTGTGTAAATCACATGAATAAATATGAAAATAATAAATAAGGTTATCTGACAGCGTTGCACAAAGCATGTAAAACTTTTCCCACCATGGCCAAACGAGTACCTGGAGGTCTTTCTCTAACCAGCGATATTGCCGGGCAACCTGCTGCCAGCCATACTTGAGGTAAAAGTAGAACTCCGTCGAATAGCTGATAATGTGTGCAGGGCCAATGTTGAAGCTGTGATAAGAAGACATTGTCCAAGTTTAATTTTAACGAATAGTGACACAAGTAATCTAGGAAACATACAGAATCTCGTCGTTTAAATTCAGGGTCAACGTTTTAGGATGTGAACTCTTTATTGATTGATTGATTTGTGGGATTTGACGTCCCAAACCACCATTTGATTATGAGAGACGCCGTAGTGGAGGGCTCCGGAAATTTTGACCACCCGGGGTTCTTTAACGTGCACCCAAATCTGAGTACACGGGCCTACAACATTTCCGCCTCCATCGGAAGTGCGGCCGCCGCAGTTGGGAATCGAACCCGCGACCTGCGGGTCAGCAGCCGAGTACCTTAGCCACTAGACCACCGCGGCGGGGCAATGTGAACTCTTGAACATCCGCTAATAGCTTGACTTGGAAATTGAATTCGCAATCACCACTTTTGAATATTAGTTTATTGCGATAGCAGTCAAATGATCTCTCTCGACGACTTTTTGTGATCGCCGTCATGTTCCGTGCGAAGCTCAAATCAAGCACATTCCTCCGCACATCACGTGCTCTACCCGAGGATGAAAGCACGCAAATGGGGCAGCGAACGCGGCTTAGGCAGGGTTAAACGAGACGATCAACCATCGTTGCATGAGACCACATCACCCAGCTTGCCGTCGATTGCTACTCAAGCCGAGAGAAAACGTCCCGCTCCTCTTGAACGAGTATTTAAAAAAAAACGCAATGGTGAAGGGTTGCTCAAGCAGCAATTTTGAATTTTTATTTTATTTTATCTCGGCAGGCATCAGAAGATCGTTTGTACACACTTCTAGGAGCTGTGCTGTGAGCAAGATTGGACTGTGTGGAAAGTACTTCTATTAATGAAGCAGCCATATTCTCTTGCATTACGTTTTGTAGAGTTGCGTGAGACCAGACCCAACCGAGTTAGCAACTAGTTTTATCTTACATATTGTTACAATTTATTGCTGTCGCATTCACTGCTTCACTCTTGCGGAAAAACTGCGATCTTTTTTATCTGCATCAGGGCTGACAAAACTTGAACTACATTGGCGATCGAGATATACGTACTCGCTAGAAACAGTGTTATTTATGAGACCCAGTGTGAGAAAGTACTGAGATTGGTTCGAGTATCAATCGTCAAGTTTTACTATAAATTGATAAGTATAAAACGAGATGCACAGCAAACCACAACCCATGTGTTTTATAGGCCGTACGAAAAAATCATGAAGGTTTTGTACTGTACAAGGAAGAGACAACAGCTTTTGCAAGTGCATATTTCATTTATGGAAAGAATATTCACGCGTCGTCTTACCTGTAAAAAAAATTGTTGAGTGTTCCAGACTTGTCCATCATGGAAAATCGATTTGCGTAATTGGAGAAGTTGCTGCGAAGTAAAAAAAACGGTCGTTGTAAATAGAGAGACAACAAACAATAAATATATAACAGAGGCATGTTTAAGTGCAGAAATTGTCATCAGCTGCTTTTATGAAAAAAATATAGGCAGAAGTTTCCTCATTTACATATATGAGTAACTGCCAGTTGAATGAGGACACCCAAAATAATTGTTAGTTCGCCATTTTTTATATCGAAGGAGTTGTTAGCACTGCGTAATTTAGATTGGTTTTTATGTGTCTGACGTAACTATGGTTTCACAAAAAAAAACAAAGCATTGCGTGTGCGTTTTTATGCACCCTTTCTAGGCACACGATGTTTGCTTTGAAAGAGTACAGATTCACTATGAACACAGAACATCTTCTAGTCATGTGACATCACGCAGTGCCAACCGTGTTATATCTAAACTGCTGCCGGGCTGAGACAAAATTGGGTACTTACTATTTGCTTTCATGGTTGCCGACGGCGGTCATGTAAGGAACATAAGCAGCGATCGGCTCAATTTGTCGCATGAATTCATCCCCGACCTTCGCATCTTTCTGCCGAAAAACATTTTCAGTTAAAAATAGCGCGGGCACTTCGGTTATGAGAATACTATCTACGTTGTTTTACTAAATATGCAATAGTGAGAGGTAACGTGCTGCTTCGACTTGGAAGTAGATTCTCAAGTTCTCACCGTGTCCAGTGCCCCAGAAAGCTGATGCACCATAGACGTGCATTTATTGAAACATGAGGATTCTGAATCATCACTCACCAGCAAATGAAGAATAATTTCAAACTACCAGCGTATTGCTTTGATTGATTCGCTAAAAAACCAGTTAAATAAATGTGCTTCAAACATCAATGCGGTCTACTTGGGCTATTTTGGAGCGTTAAGCTCCATAAACCACCCAACTAAAGCTTTTTGGCCATAATACGCACTCCCCCCTGCCTCCCTCCCGAATCCCTAACTGCGTACGCTTTAAAATTTATTTTTGACGTTTTGAGTATTTTTGGCTTTTCAGTGTGAATTCCAACTTCGTAATCTATATCATTGCAATCTATATATATCTATCTATATATTGTGATGTCCTGCGTCCTATGCCGTTTTTTTCCTTGGTTCTCAGTTTGCAACACGGATCTCTAGAATGTTCTGCATAAACCTTGCAACACATCTGAGAAAAAAATTGTTTATTGGTATTATTTTGTTTTATTCTATCGTCTTTTTGGCGTAGGTAACAGGCTCGTTATAAAAATTTTCAGGTGTTTCTTCTTGCGAAGCTTTGCAAATATTTTGGCTTGGCAAATCCTTTCGTAAGTTTCCGTTTGCGATCCCAGAGAGAAGTCTGTTTTTCAAATTGAAATTCCTGAACTACCGACGGTAAAGGGTACAAACGTTCGTGCAAAAAAATCTTAATCTTAGCTGATGAGAGTATTCAAGGAGCTTACAATCCTTGAATATTCGTGCATTTACGTGCTTTTACGACACCCTCAAAGGATGAAACAACGACAACAACAAGAAGAGGAAAACCAACAATAAAGAGAAAACATATACATGCCAGGATATCCTTTTATCGACATCCGTAGCTAATATTTTGCTTTTTTGAGTGCAGCAGGCATCGCAAAACCTTCAACTAACTATGATTAGTGTCACGGGATGTGTTCACAGAGGCAGGACGCTGCCGTTTTGCACAACTGTTGACCTAAATTTTTTTTGTGTAACCACAAAATATGACTTTGGCAAAGTAGAAAAATAAATGGCAACAGTACTGTCATTATTTACATCTACACTTGAAAAAAAATTCATCGAAAATTTGTGCCTCAAGGTCGCAATAACCAATAAAACTTTTTGCCTTATACATATCGCCCGATGTTGTCTGCTCCAAGGTCACTCTTTCTGCTCTCACGTAATACAAGATGTAGCGAATAAAGTTCCATTCAACCTCTCGTTTCAGTCGTGCTGGCGTGAGTTCTCACTTCATGTCGACCGACTTTCCGGAAGCACTTAGAGCCACCTGAACTTTATAGAGAAGGCATTAACCACGCTTGCTTTATATTTGACAACTTCAGACGAGTTATTGCGAACGTAGCGATCACCTCTTCTGTGATTTGCTACATGCACTTAATAGGCACTCGCCACAAATTCAGAGGTGGTAAAAGAGAACTTACGGCGTACCCGTTCATTTCGGCGGTATCGATTCGTACCATGTTTCTCAGCCTATGGCTCATACATTTTCTAAAGAGCGACCACTCAAGATCAAATGGAGCCACTCGCGAAGCAAACCAGCCAGTTAAGCTTTAGACGAAACGGAACGACGTGCTAAATGAAAAGATGAGCGGCCTTTATGACAGCTTCTTTATGTACGCAGTTACAGTGAGTCGGATGTCTGAGGCGAGCACAGTATTGTAGATGGAAGTAAAAAATAGCATTAAAAATGGGCGCATCATGCTTAGAAGTGCAAGGCTGGAACAAACAGCTG
This sequence comes from Rhipicephalus microplus, assembly GCF_043290135.1. NCBI lineage: Eukaryota > Metazoa > Arthropoda > Arachnida > Ixodida > Ixodidae > Rhipicephalus > Rhipicephalus microplus. The sequence goes on along the minus strand of NC_134701.1, from coordinate 225,094,563 downwards.
AGCTAGTGTTCGACCTAGATTCTCATGAGTTATCTTATAAGCTTCCCATAATTTTAGACACGTGACAAGCTGTTACATGATGCTACGTGATTTTAGTCACGTGGCTAGTGGTTACGTAATGTGACGTCAATTTTAGTCAGCCGCCTAGTGTTTACGTGATGTTGCGTGATTTTCAGTCAGAAGACTAAATGTCACGTCCTGTTACGGGATCTTCGTCATGTGGGCAGAAGTTACGTGACGTTACGTGATTATGAGACGCATGAGCCGTTTGGTGATGTTGCATAATTTAGTCACGCGAACGGTTGCGTGAAAGTACGTGAATTTTGTCACTTGACTGAGTACCAGACCTCACGTGATTTCTAATCTGCTAACAGACTCGACCGTCAGGTTAGGTTAGGAGGTTGTAGGTAGCCGGCGGATCTAGCCTCGCATAATTTGCAGGCGATTGCGCCGCCCGCTTTTGCCTTTGCTAATTTTAGCTAATGTCATTTGTTTGTTTTTAACTAAGCACGAGGAGGCTCTTAAAATAAAAATTGTGTATAGCACGACGTAAGCCTGCATAAGACGGCGGCCTCTGTGCTATTCCACACGCAGTATTGTGCCGGTACTCTATCTCGCTGCACCACACCCCAAACATAGTTATTGCATTCCACGCCGGAAAAAAATCTGCGTATGTACTGTGGGAGGGAAACAGAAGACGAAAAAGAGCATGAAGCAAGCCCGTGCCGTTTTCTAATGACGATAATTTCTGTTCACACCATCCAGACATACGAGAAGTTTGAAGAGCTCCGCCGTTAAAACCGACCCCACTTACTCTCTCCAAGAAAAACTGTAGCATTGTGCGAACCATCTAATGTAGTGAGGTGAATGCAAACTAGGGCACATGCATTGCTTTTTGAAGCTCGGTATGCGCAACAGCCGACAGCAAGGCCACCACCGTATACACTTGACCACGTACAATTAGCGAAGCGTAGTCGACTACAACCAAAAGTTAGCCAAGAAAGTAAGCCACCTTTGTATCCAACAGTAGCCGACAATAGCGAGCATAAGTATTTGATGATTTGAGTTTCATTTTATGATTATTTTATCGTTCAGTAATCTTCTACAGTTAATATTCTGGTGAGAGTCCGAGTGTCTAATGTCTAACAGCGTCCTGTGGTGGCACACACACCCACAAAGTTAGCATACGAAAGATTTGTGAAACATACAGCAATAGTCTGAGTACAGCGACTAATTAGTCATTCCCACTATTTGCACATATAGTAACACTCTTTGTACAAGGAACAATTATTGATTTCCATTATTTGGTTACCGCGCACTTAAGCGTACGTAAGGTATGCAAATAGACGGAAAGATTCGTATGACACTAAAAACTTGAAAAATATTTAAGGGATTTTTTCGCTATTAGGAAAACGGCAAAAAGCTAGTTACACCCATTTCACTCTAAGTTGATTTCACAATTATTGTACTTGCACAAAAAATGCTACAAACTTCGCCCCTTATGTTTTCTTGAGCTTTATCATCTGTCTTCTTCTATTTGTGAACCATACAAAAACAAGAAAAAAAAACACCTCTCTCGATTCCTAGTCCTCTATTCTAACGTTAAGTAACGTAGAGAAAAGCATGCATTGAAAATTGCACAGAAACGAAACAGAGGTGTGTGAGAAGCTACGGTTATTTATTAACAGAATAGCTTAACTATTTTGCAATGAAGACAATTAATTTCCTAAGCTTAGGTTTCGGAGACGTTTGTGTAATTGATCCTGAAGCGCAGTGCGTCATTGCATTGCAATAAACAATGAATAACAAGAAATCAAGGCTAAAACTTAAAAAAATAGAAAGCAAGAGACCACAAGCTTGGTTAAGAAGGAAAAAGATTAGCCACAGGTCTCATGTACATGCTTAGGCGATCGTCTTTTAACAGCTACCAGCACTCCATTGCTAAACAAATCCACCGGATTCTATTCTACGCCTACGCTCGAAAAAAAAAATTCTCCCGGACGCTCGAAAACGCGCAAAGAATTAATGAAGATGCTGCATTCATTTGCGTAGACAGCTGTCAACAGGGAGGGGGGGGGGTTCCATTTTTCTGTGCTAAGGAATGGAAGTCCGCGAAAAATTAATAAACTACATTCCACTTTCTTGACTCATTATCTGATACGCGGTTGGCATGTTTCTTCCTGTTTGCTCAAGTGGCCTTTCAAAACGCAATGAATGACTATGCAGCCTTCGCAAAAAGAAAACTTAGTAGAAGCGTATCAGTTTAAAGGAAGCGGCCTACGAGGAGAATCATCGGAGAAACATTATCCTTAGATATCCCGCTACGATGTCTGAGAGGGTGAGTTTTATTGGGCCACACACGAAACCACACTGATCGCGGCCCGGCTCGTGAGAGTCCTGCGACGGAATGTGTGCACAGTCACTTTCTTACTCCTATAGCTAAAAACTGAAACATATACGTACCGAGTGCATGTCGTAAGCAAAGTCCCCTAAATGTAGAAAAAAAATAGAAATAAAAAAATACGTCAGTAAGTTTTATGGTTAACGTTTCGAAACGGCTTTCGAGTAAGCCGAACGAGCTGTCGGTTGCTCGTATTTTAATGAGGCATCGTTACGAATACTGCATGCTTGCAAATTCTGCTGGAAACGCCATTACAGCTCTGGATACAGTGTTGTCCATATATAGTATGGACTTTTCATGAGCATACGAACTGTTTGCTGTAAGCCACAAAGTCATTAATAAGTCTGCACTTTGCCCGAGTCAAAGGCCTCTTCGCATGCTGTATATTCACTTTATCGCTGTCTGGTGAGCAGTCATACACTGTAACTCTGAACGCATAAAAAAATAATACGCGGTTCAAGAGCCGTATCCACGTTCCTTCTTGGTGAATCGATGCGATTTATTCGTACCGCTGTTATAAGCTGCTTTCTAATGCTTTTCATCTCGACTAAGTTTTTTGATAAGATGCTTTTAGAAAAAAAAAATTGAGGTCATGTCTTCAAACCTGTTGGCTTCACTGGTGAGCTATTACGGAACTATGGCTTCGTGAAAGCTTACCATTTGAGAAAAGACTAACACATTTGTTTACAGTGTGCAATGTCAAACATTTCACTGACATTAAGATTTTGTCCCTATGACACATTATCTGTTATATTTATGCATTCATATTTCTCTTGCGTTTTTAGTGTTCTTTGCTGTAATTCTAGATCTTCTTTTTTATTTAGTTCTGCACTCATCGTAACAAATCACTGAAAGGTTACCGAGTTCATTGCCTCAATACACAGTCATTGCCAACAGAATCAAGAAACCGGTGAGCAGCGGAGGCCACCAGAGCCGACGCTCTGTCAAGAAGATTGGTTTGAATGTATGTGTGATAACTGTTTAGCTTTTACGTCCCAATCACGACGTCATTATGAAGGATGCCGTAGTGGAAAAGTCCAGAAATTTCAACCGCCTAAGGTTCTTTAAACACGCACCTAAATTTAAGTACCCGGGCCCCTAGGATTTCCCCGCAGTGAAATGCGGTCACCGTGGCTGGGATTCAATCCCGTGGCCTTCGGGTCAGCAGTCGAGCCCCAATTTCAAGAGGACGCAAACATTGGCTACACACTGACAGTCCAACGATTTGTTATCCCTACGCCTGAACATCTCTCTTGATTGCGTAAAATGACACGCATGAGATTAACTTTGAGATCTGTTCGTAGTGCAAAGTTTCTTCCCTGCACGTCCTCGCATCACGAGTATAGTTGAAGCTTGTACCTCGCATGTCTCCAACAGATCTTCGAGCATTCGCTATGACTCCAACCCCAAGCGAGCGTCAGTAAACCTTAGCAATGAGGCAGACTTTACTACGACAAGGCAGAAGGGTTACCAGTTTTATGAGTCAGCTGACTACCTCTTTCAGAGCGATTGCTCAGGTCCCGTCGGTACATTATATATACTTCCTTATTGGAGTTCTTCATTGTCTTATACCTCTTTCCGGATGGCTTATCGGCATATCAATAATATATAGCAGATGGGTATACAATGTATACTGCGCAGTGGGATCACGCGTATTGATAATGTATCCTGCGATCTCATAACAACGGAGACAAGAAAACAGATGCGTGCCTCAGAATCTATCCATGTAAGAGGGTCATTAGCGCAGCACACATACTTTATTCAACTGCCACTACAGACAATTGATCCGAGCGTGTCGACGGGGTGCGTTGTTTTGGCATTCCCGCTTTAGCCGCGAAACGTACTCAGCGTCCTTGGAGGCCTCTTAAGCTTTCCTGATGAACTCACTGATGCGGGTCTACACTATGGCAGTAGAGGGACGATGGAGGGGGGTCATCCTTAGCCATACTGTTGCAGGCATTCAGCGACTTTTGCGAATGGGTGGCTTATTGCGCACGAGTGATATAGGTAGAGTATAAGACTTGTTGCTGCGCTATAGTTGATTGATGTCAGAGGGATACTTATTAGCGCAAACTGAAAACAAATTTTTGAGAAAGAGATGGGATGGATGCATGAAAAACATTTATTGGGGTCCTGAACGATTCCACCCCCGTTTTATAGGGGTAGGATCGCGGGCCGCTCCCACGTTGGGACGGGAAGGATGAGAGGATGCAGAAAAATTGAGTGCTAACGCCCTTTAATGTGAACAGGTACAGTAGTCGCGGGTCGAAACGGGGCAATTTCGGGCTGAGTAACGCACATACTTTCGTTTGCATAGTCTTAGATTCGCATCATATCGGAGTAACTTCGACTCGAACGCGCATATACCGGAGCCGGCGTCATCTTTAGAAACGAGACGCATCACCGCATGTAGTGGTCATCTCAAGCAAATGCGAGTACTAGTAATTATTCTAGAGAAAAAAAATGTCGCGTTTGAATCCGTTGATACTGTACTCGCTTCTTACGCTGTTTTCCTGTTGGCGGTTCCTGCAGCGGACTAGATTATCCTTTTTTTTCGTGTAACTGAATCTAAGTAAACCCATTGTCTGGAGTAGGCAAACACAGACAGAACGAAGTGGTGTAGTGAGCAGCCAACGAAGTTCCCCGAAGTTTAGTTTTTTTTTTTGCTTTAGGGCCAAACCCTAATGAAACTGAGGCAATAGGAAACTCTAACAGACATTCGATGATGTTACTGAGCTCGTGTATTCCAAGTTTCACCTTGAAAGCCTCGAACATCTTTAGCAATTGAATTATTACCACCAGGTTGTATTTAGGAGAATGTATGAAGTCGTGGGTAAAATTCGCAGCCCCAGCTGCAGAATTTTGACGCGTGCTGAATGAAATAACACCCGCGCAAAATTACACTGACGAATAGTACTCTATATGGCATGATTCATACTCAAAGTTTGCTTCTGGTACATAACTTAGCCCGAATATTGGTTCCCAAGTCGAAACAATGTTCCTGAGATGTGGCACTGTTGCCAGCTGAATTTACGAAGAAGGGCAATGGCACTTTCTAAGACGTAAGGGCCAAACCTCATAAGCGCGAAAATGCACGCGACTGCGGCGAGCGACGCTATATCCTCCTGACTTCCGGGTTGGATTTTGGTCCACGGAATTTCCTGAAACTTTCACAACTGGGTGTGTAGATGACGAAGATAAAAAGTGAAGCTTATTATTTCCGTGATGCCTGTGCTTTTGGTATGGCGTGATGTCCAACTAATTGGACGCTGAAACTTAATTAAAGCGTTAAGTAGTGGGCCTGAAGCAACACAAAGCAAGGTTACTGAAGAAAATTGTGACAAATTCCGGAATAACTGCTAGCTATTATTCAAAATTTAACAAATAATAAAAAACCAACAGAAAAGTGGACCTTAACTTTCGCCGTTTAACTTCTAGAAGATTGCTCTGTTGAACGCCACCATGTTTTCTTCTTTGTTTCGCGATCTCCTGGCGCAATTTTGACAAAACTTCATGGAGGGCGCCAGTAGATGTCCAAAATTTTGGACAAGTGGTTTTTGAGGAAGAAAACGTGCTGAGATCTTTGTGGTGATGGGGTATTTGATGTCCAATATTTTGGACAAATCGCCATAGCTGGAACTCAGGAGGATATGAGCGACGAAACAGGGCATTCGCGCGACGTGTCGCGTGCTCATTTTCGCACGATCGCTCGGTTCTCCAGATTTGGAAACCGTCGCTCATCGCCCGGAAGTGCTGGGCTCAAGCAGCCAATAGCGAAAAACCGGAAAAGACGAAGACTACATAGGTGCACGTGACCCTGCCCGAGTCACGTATGCGCAACAAGAAATAACGCAACGTTTATTACGCATGTGCACATAAAAAAGTGCTGCAAGGCAATAATAAACACTTTCCGTTTCATTACACAACAATATATCTTATTTTTAAATTGCATACCGCTCGCTACGCGGTTTTCTTGGTGCGAGTAGACGGCCTCATGCCAGCAACAGTGGAATTCGCTCGCCGAAGCCGTCGCGTGAATGAGGTTTGCCTGCGCTAGCGACTGATCGCGCGAAGCCGATCTACGTCGCGTCGCTTGTCGCTGTCACGTGCATTTTCGCGCTTATGAGCTTTGGCCTTAATGCGGAAGTTTGCAATCTCCCAGAATTATCGGGTATACGATGAATAAAAATGGCACGAAATTGAAAAGAGTAGCGCGAAGACGCACACGGATGGAGACAGATCAAGGCGTGACAAAACTAGCCCATCAGTGCAACCTTTTTCAAACGGTAAAATTTCTTAGCGTTCACCTGTATGTAAAACGGCGTCGATTTTCTTTGTCTGAGCTTCCCGCTGCAACACTGGCAATGAGCGAGCGTTCGCGCTGCCGAGGTCTCCGAACACAGCAATCGTGGCGTTGCTGCTGTCCCACGGCGACACTCGGAACATGTATAGAGCGCTCCATGCATCGGAGCTCCCACAGTGATACACTGCGTTTAGAAAAAAAAAGAAGCTTTGATCTTGTCTCTAGTAAACAAAATACTCATAATATCAGTTCAGAGTATGTGGACTGGTGCTAATAGTTGGTGCAGTTGTGCTGTGTATGGCATAGTCTGGTGCGCAGCCTAGTCAAGTCTTTTCAGGCTGTTTGTCCGTTCGCCAAACATCTGACAGATGTTAGATGAAATTGCGTTGAAATAAATAGCGCCACGCTGGTAGGCCCCGAGCTGTTTCATACGTTATTGAACGTGATGTGACATTCTTGAGAAAGGCGCAAATCGGAAGAGCAGACGCACAAATAACCCATTAGCAGCGCACACATATCTCCCATTACTATGCTACGCTTAGACAACAGACCGACGGATCCCTAATGTCGTCGGTCCCGATATTAAAAATTTGTCTAGGACAAATTTTTGTTCAGCTGCGAAGTACTCATTGCGAGAAACACACGCCCCTTTTTGTAAGTTTGAGGCTGCATTCGGATGGATGACAGTGCTTTTAGAGATCACTAAAATGGCACAGAGCAGTGAAGTGGGCTGAACTTCAAAGCACTTCTCTGAAGCGACATTGGCCAAGCACCGGAAACAGGCGTGAGTGCAGCTGTCGCCACTCGTAGCTCAAATGCACTCCTCTTTCTCTGCTTTTCTTTTTCCGGTTCATTCGCAGCTCTTTCACATTCGGTCTTTCGAAGCGTCGAATTTAACACCACTGGATTGCTGAGAACTTTGAAATTATTTCAAGCAGTCGATTCCTGAAAGGTGATCTTGGATGGAACGTTATATGGCACTATTTGACGCATATATGTAGAGCACTTTAGTACACGCTCATTGAAGGTTGGTATACGCACACATACACGTTATCAAAAAAACTTTTTATGCCTGTATGAGAAACACCACCAAGCAGACATGAGGGCACAACAACACTTGACAAAATACAGTCAAGAACAATAAAAAAAATTGACTTGACTTACTATATTCAGTGTTGGCTTGGAGATTCTTAAGCAATACTCGATGAATATACAGAACCCTCTTTTTCTTTCCTCCATCCAGGAATCGAGTTGTGGAGCCCCGAGCAACGTAGTAGAAACCCGATGGACCGTACTCAACAGTGGGAGTGCCAGTACGATCGAAGGTTACCCAGGTGACCATCCTTTCATATTCATTGGCTGTAAAATATATATATATATATAGAACAAAGATAGACGAAATGCGATATCAGTTAGATTAACAAGAGATAAGAACACCCATTATCACCGCTATTTCTTCTTTTGCAAGTGTCCGTTATAGGTTGGGGCGTTACAACTCGACGGGACGCACAGGAGCGATACACGCGACAAAGCACCCTCCCATGCATCTTGTCAAATTGTTGCTCTATGCAACAGTGGCGCAGCTATACCAACATGCCCAATATTCAACCTTTGAAAATTTTGTCAAGAGCACCATTAAGAGTGTGGTTTTTTTCACCACAAAACAAAGTAAGGCGTAAATGCTGGGCGTAATCGTTATACAGGAAAAGCAGCCATTCCTGAGCATGCGCAGATAACTTTTTATGGCGACAGTCAATCACTGTTAACTACTTTGCCTTTGAAATTTTGTTTTTCCCTTTCCTAGTGTTTAATTACTCTGTTATCACAAGTACAATGATGAACAAGTCCGTGGGTCAAACATTCATTCAAATAGGTCGTTCATTGTGGTCGGGCCATGTAACTGTGTGCACTGAATACACAGGTTGGTCGTATTCACTATAATCATTTCTCGATATTTTCAGTTAAGACAGATACTCGAGCCAACTGATAGCTAGCCGCGGTAAAAGAATAGCACTAATATTTCGTGCAGATGCACACAGTTTAATCACCCTAAGCGTTTGTTCGTACAAATAATCATCTCTATTTGAAACGCTAAGCGAGTCTGTTTACGCGTGCACCTGAGTAAGAAGGCTGTGATAAAGCCACCTCTCATGTGAAAAATATCACAAATGGTTACGTTGCATATGGCTTAGAGCTCGTGTAGAAAGTCATTCATTCGTACTAACATTTCTATCCAGCGATTAAAGCGTGTTCTTGCCCTACTGAAAGCCGACGCTCTGTCATTTGGATGGATGATTGCTTACAACCAAAATGTACAATCGACCTCCTAACTTTTCTTTCATTTGCTCTATTCCTTCTGCTTTTCTTATGATGACGCTCCTTCTTTGATGCTGCTAGTGGCGGTTTTGCCTAATAAATACGAGCCGTCACCAACGGTCTTCGTGTAGCACCTTCACAAGCAAACGAATATGCTTTTATTGATATGCACAGGCTATCCAGAATAAGTCCACCTATGATTAATTAATCTATCAATGGTATTCGTATTCCGGAGAAACGTTTGTGTTCCAGAAGGGGGGGGGGATGCAGACGGACATTGATCGTTATGGCGGGCAAACGTATTATGCACAGGTTTTCTCGGGAAGGCGATTACGAGGTGCTTCTCACTTCCGCCATTCTTTTCGAGTGGATTACCGGTTCTAAGACCATTGAGGTGCCGTCATAATTGGTCTCAAAATAGAGTCCATTGAGTTTTCGAACTTCCCAGGAAACACACTTTGCCCGCCACTCTGCTACGCCCTGTAATCTTATAAGCTGTCGTTCTGTGTCGAGTAGGGTGTTTCTAGGCAGAATGGGAAGGTGTTGGTGTAGCTTGGTACGCGTACCGGAGAGCCCTCGCTAAGGTATGCCGCGCACCGCGAGCGGAGGCGTCGTTGGACGTTCACTGCAAGGGCAGCGCGGCGCGAGGTTAATAATCGGTGTCTCAGCAGCTTCGCGAGGCCATCTTGACAGGCGCCTTGCACGGTCCACATTTGCAAGGGAAGCTCGTTAGCGCGACGGAATACCGGTTTTAATTAACAGCGCTAGTCAGCGAATTTCGAGCAGCTGCGTGTTTCTCTGTAAAACAACCACCTTAGAGAGAAATACGATCGTTGTTTGTTAACAAGCGCAAGAAGGGCTTATATCGAAGTTGAACTGTAAATATTCAATTTAGACACAGAGATTCTTTGGCTGAAATGCAGAGTTGTTCCCTCTCGATGATACTATTAAAAAAACGCGACACTTCGATGTTTTGAAACCAGAGGCCAGCATCGTGTGCTAATGAGTGTGTGCCATCTTTGGGTGCGCTTCTCGCGTGCTCGTCAGAGACCAGGCATTTTGTGTAAGATAAAGACTTGCGGCCACTGATTTCTCACATATGTGTTCATCGTTATTCTATTTCGCACAATGACACTGGCGAGAACATTCCTTGAATTAGGTCTCGGTAGTTGTTCAAGAAGAAACTGTTTGTCCTCCTCTGGGAAAGCTCTCGATAATAATAAAATATCGCCAATTTTTCATCTTTGATCCGAAAAGAAGCGGCGTGCGTTTTGTGGTGCAACGCGGAGACCGGACACAATAGCGTCTGTTGAAACAACGCGACAACGAAAGTTATTTGCGTCGCTGAACATTTTTTTTCCGAAGCTTCCTTCCTTCCGCTTTCCAACTGAGTTTTTACACGGAAGCATTTTTTTTTTTTACGGCAAAGCACATCAGGGTGCGTGAGGGCGCGCTGTGGAGCCTTCTGCATGTAGTGAAAAACGAAGGCATGTAACCAACCAGTGCTCCGTAAGCTGAAGTATGAAGCAGGGGCGCAAACAATTCTTTTGAACTGCATACATCACGAAGATTTACTTTTTTGCTTCAGAGATCCACGCCTGAGCTGATTTGAACCGTTTAGCAATGTGCTGGTGCTTTGAGAGTAAAGGATGGACGCACGAAGTAACTTGAACTGCATTGATAAAAAAAAAGGCGAAACACACTCTCTCAAGCTTTTGCGCCACCAACGTATTGATCGTAGGTGCATTTGCAGTGCGCCGTTGCGAATTTCGTAAAACAAAACGATGCTATATCACTGTCCACAGTGTGTTCTCATCTGGTCAATTATTATTATTATTATTATTATTTAATAATACTGTCAACCCTCGCTTGAGGGTCATAACAGGGAGGGAGTACAATATGAGTACAAACCACTAAGCAATAAACAGGAAAACAGAATGGGCAGTACTTCAAACATTACCAAAATAAGCATCATTAACCGATTGTTTGTTACTAAAAACTACAGGACAGGTGTTTTTATTCCTAGGCGAGGACGTGTAGTTATAAGGTGAAGCAGGAGCTCGGCTGAGTCAGTGAAATGTCATGGATTAATAGGGACCACATGCGTAAAGTCACAATCCTGTTCAGTGCCATACGCACTCTGCGTCTGCACTGTTCGCTAGCTTTTGCATCCGAAACGACAAAACGTGTCAAAGTGATGAAAATTTAGTGAGCAAAAAAAGGACGATATTGGTAGTGGGAGAGCGCTTGTTAACATGAACTGCGATATAAGGGGAAATAAATATAGAGAAAAAGTACGAGAAAGATTGAAGCTTATAAAATATCGGTGTATGATAAGCGAAGATCAAACGAAATATGCTGCTCTTAGACGACCTGGCGAAAAAGGAAACAAAACAGGGCCTTCTGCTTAGTACTAGCTAGACCTTATTTATTACGGGAAAATGTTAAAGCAGATTCACAACTGTCAAATATAATCAATGGTGCAGGTCACACGCCCAAGTTAGTCGTAAAACGACTGGTCACAAAGGGTGGCAAATGACCACTTTGGACTCAAAGCAACAGGGTTGGCTCAGCCACTCTCTGCTTGATTTTTTTTAGTCGTGCGTGGACGGTTTCGAATCCCTGCGCCAGTCACACCACTTTACTGCATGGGGCTATGGCAATGCAAGCAGACATAGATCGTGTGTGGTGGTGCGTATAAGGTCGCACGGAAGTGTAAACATTGGTCACGTATAGAGCAGCTTGTTGGTCACCGTTCGCGAATGGTCGCATGACCGGTGCATGTCGCAGGTGGGAATGTTGCCTTGTGAGTGAGCAAACCCGGAATGTGGCACTGGGCGTCTGCGTGAAACAAAAGGGGGATGAGCTAAATTGTCATGTGATGTCACCCTTTGACGTTATCTTAGCGTGACGTCAAAGGATGATGTCATTACGTCGCATCACCGCTTGTCATAAGTTGGCGTTTCCAGGAGGCACATGAGGGGCGGCAAGCTTGCAACGCCTCCAATTTCGGACGTCGGGGAAAATCATGATGGGTGCTCGAAGTTTTTGGTTGCGGGAGAATAATTAAATCGAACTAGAAGAAAAAAGAAAAAAAAATACGATGGCTTCGACTGATCTTTTCGAATGGACCAGCGCCCTTGCTTGCTTTTTTAACGTCATTCACTGGCTTTTAACCATCTCTTTTCCTTCCTTTTCCAGCTTTCTTCGGGTGTGAACGTGAAATGATCTGTTCCAGATATCACCACAGCAGACGCAGTGTTAAGAAGCGCACTGTGCAGTGGGGAATGCCCAAGCCGAAGCGCAGGGCTGCTCTGGAATGGTATGGACTTATCTATGCCTGTCATTTTGTTTTTTGGAGCTTCCATTTCTGGTTTCTCTAATGCGACAGTATGCGCGGCCGTCCAGGACTATATTGATGAAACTAATAGGTTGACTAATTAACCAGTTTCATATTACTAACAGGTCGACATAATTATATACGTATAAAATCAGATTATTGCTCTATTCTAAGAATAAACTCGTTTATGTAAACATTTGTACGCATTACATTAAGCACCACACTTTCCTAGGCTATCGGTAATCTTTCTGTTAAACCTCCATCATTCCAAATCTGAACAGTAAATTTTGCAACCACTCGATTCTTGGCCAATACCCCGCAGTGGGTATGCGCCACTAACAACAGGAGAACAACAACAGCAACAACAACAACAACAACAAGAACAACAACAACAACAATAACAATTGTGCAGAACACTGCAAGCTTTTTTGGCATACCACATTGCCAAAGTAAAGACAAGCTTGTCTAGTGCCACCCTCACATGGCTATTTATGGTAGATATGGCATCAGACATATATAGAGACAAGACGCAAACACTGGTAGTTGCCGAAAGAGGAAGTGTACGATATGTTACTGGTTGTCACGTAACTGTGTAAATCGTGCTTCAGTCTTGTCTCAAATAATGCATGTCTAGTAACGATCTATGTTGCTTAATATTAACATTCAACGGCAGCGATTACTCTCCCGAGACACACCACATCATGACAAATCTCAATAATCAATTGAGTCAACCAGATAGTGTGTAGCTTACCTCCATATGACAGGTGAACTTGCTGAGGCTGCGTGGAAGATGCATGGCTCGATGTTCCAATATGAATATTCCATACGATGAAAACGAAGACAGTGACGGCTGCCGTTCGTAAAAATTTTACCATTGTAGTCTTCAAGGGCCGCCGTTACCAATCCTGGGAGTTCCTAGGGCAGCGTGTGCTTATAACCTTCTTGCGACACTGTTTCTTTGTATCTTTTGTTAAAATAGTGATATCGCTGTCTAAATGACTTCGCCCCAGGAACAACAGATGACCGTACTCCCAGCGTAAAGTAAGTACAGTGGGAATGAGGCATGTTCGAGTTTTTCGTATCGGCGAAGCCGACAACCACAGCCGATAAAACACGCGATACGCTACTGTGTGACGTTCGAAGAGAGCGCGATTGCCAACTATCTTGAAGTCACAGGCTTTGCGAGCGTGTAGTTCAATTTTAAAAGCAACTGAACTAATGGGCCATGTAGGACAGCCAGATGTACCGACAGCTTCCGGCTGTGCGTGGTTTATATGGCTTCTTCTCTTAATAAATAAGCATAACAAGTAAGGGCTAATGAGCATATTAGCGCCCATGAATATTCGACATTCCATCTGCCATATTGCAACGGTCATTGTGTGGCGGCAGATAAATGATCGCCCAAATTGTTTTAACACAATGTCGCATCACTGGCTTGAAATGAGGCTCGTTTTTCATGTTTGCATGGGACGTATCACATAAGGGGATATGCAGACATTGTGTAATTTGAATCCCATTGGCTTTATTGATTACAGCTTTATTCATTACGCTAAACTGCCGGCAACGATTCCACAGAATATTTCTGCCACGCAGACCATACTCCAACACAGAGCTCGTGGGTTCGTGTGCGTGGGCTGCTCCTAAGATAGTGTGCACGTTAGACACAATTAGAACCTGTCGAAATTATTTCGAGATGGCATATCCCATGCAATGTTTATGCACCAGTATTGGATGGAGTGTCACGCAGTTTATTTACGTACAGACCTACTGGAAGGCCGAGGAACGCCAGAAGAGCGAGGAACGCCAACAGGCCGAAAATACAAAACAAACGCAAGCTCGGGTCGCGCGTGCACCAACGCTGTGGCTTGCCGTTTCATGCTGCTTCGTCGTCGTTCGCATAGTTCCCTACAGGAGGATCACGCCATCTGTGTGGCATAACATTCGAGCGAATTTCGTTAGCCCCAGCAGGCGTCGAAATCTGATCTATTTTGTCAAGAACACGAGACATGTGCCTCGTCGTGCCGCGCTTATGACTCAAGAAGACGACAGCTTTACAGAAAGAAAAGGTTGAACTTTTGTTTTTTTCAGCATCGCATGTACAACACAGGAACATGTACTCACAAAGTTTTACGCTGCATACACATTACCAAAAAAAATACTGGTCAAAACATCCCAGGAGGTTTAAAGACATTACAAAAAAAAACTACAGTAAGAGTTCAGCTGGGTCACACAAGTCAAACCAATGTTGACTTTGATACTTCAGTCTGAAAGCACAAACAGGAAGCTTCTCCTCGCGTTCGAGTCAGGTGGGCTGGTTCACGAGGGTGCTTGCAGCGGTAGTGCACTGCGATGTGTTCTTCTCTGCACCTGGGTTGTTGCTTGGACTGCTGGCTGTTGTATCGAGCCTGAGACGTTTGCTTTCTTAGTAGGGTGAGTACTTCTCCATGAACTCCTGAGAAATGGACTGAAAATTAGGAAACATTTCGGTTAAAGATTCCTTGTATACCATCTGCAACAATGGTTCACCTTGTCTAAATCACATCCAACATCCACCTACAACAGAAACTATCTTGCCAAGATTAATAAGATAGGCTGGCGAATGAATCATTGTTCATTGTCAGCGCTTGTACAGATCTTAAGGAGGCCGACATTGTGCCTGATGGTTATCGGCATTTACGTTTCCAAACTGTAGCCTCCGCGATCCCGTAGGCGCACCGAAAGCAGTTGGCAGTCTTAGAGGCCAACTAGCTGCGCAAGCTGTCTCATGTGTAAAATCCGGTGACGAATGATGTGAGTGATTTTTTTCCTCTTTTTGTAAAGTTGCGCAGCCAAAATTTCATATCTTAGAGCACTCTGTAATCCAAACACTCACTTTCAAATATTCAATCTTCGGAAGATGGCGCCCCTGTATTTACATTTTTAGATATGCTTTACATGGTGTAGAATTTGATCGATGTTGGCCTTTACATTATAATTATTAAATATTCGATGCTTGGAAGATGGCGTCCGTGTATTTACTATTTGAGATATGCTATACATCGCGGAGAATTTCATTGATGTTGGCCTTTACATTATCATTATTTTTATTATGCATCCTGATTGTGAAGATAGCTGCTAAAACACGGTATAATAGTTGCCACTCTTAACGTCCTAAAGCCACTACATGATTATCAAAGACGCCGTTGTAGAAGGCTCCGTAAGTATTGGCCACCTGCAGCTGTTCAACGTGCTTTAATAAATCTGCTAGAACGCAGCGCAATGAGTGCACTTCTGTAAGAGAAGCAGGGGCGTAGCCAGGGGGTGGCACTCTGGGGGGGGGGGGGGGGTGGCACGTGCATGCTGTGCCTCTCTCTTCTGAGGTGCCCCTCCAAATATTAAAGTGCCCCTCCCCCCAACCCCACCTAGAACAAACTTTCGGGCTAAGCGCCTGAAGAGAAGGTTGGGAAATGAACGCCGAGCCATAGCGTATTTTCCGGTATGGCTACGCGGCCCACAGGCTCGACGAATGGGCAACTGGGGCTTAAGGCTGCAAAAGCACAGGAGCCCGACCTAAGCGGGCTATATTTTCAAAGGATCCATGACACCCGATTTTTATTTCATTTTATTTCATTTATTATGCCTTAAGGGCCCAAATGCATTAAATAAGAGAAGGGGGGGGGAGGAGGGGATACGCAGGTTTCTAAACATTGTTTTTATAATATAATACTCGTAAACAAATCAAAGGAAACAAAATAAGAGGAACAAAATAAATTTAGCATTGGGTACGTACATCGAGAAAAATTCAGTATCTTTTGGTAGGCACATATTAGAAAAAATAGAAGATGCACAGGCTTCGCAAAAGTAAAATATCTTTAATTAGTAACAAAAACAAATCAAAAGCGACACAAATGTAGCATTGCGTACACAAGACAATTCATCATGCTATTGTAGGCACCTATTGTTGGACAAAATGGTGGGTTAGTTTCTCGCGAATTTTTCCTCGATCTGAACAGGAAGCAATGGCGTTACGTAGTGTGTTGCATGGGATCATTATCTCTGTTATGCGGGTTAATTCTTGTGCGTTCACAAACAAGCTGGGGAAGTTTCGGCGCAGTTGGTCGAGCCTTTAATTTTTACAAATGCGCGAGCAGTCTGGCAGTCGGGCAACACTAGCAAACTCGTGAGCTATGACGTAACAAGCTGCTGGCTGTGCGAACATCTGCGTTTCAGCGGACGATACGGTTCTGTCGTGAGCTCCACATAAAGTCAACATATTTTAGCTTTCTACCGCTAGGCGCCGACACTAAACGATTTGCAGCGGCTGAAATTGCCGTAGAAGACGATGGCACCTCTCCTTGTTGCACGTGACGTCGCGCACGTAATCGCAACATGGCGGCCACCGGCGCTAGGCGGGATATACAGACGGTGACATTTAGGGCCTGTTTTGCACTGAGCTACTTTATTACGGTCCACTTTTCACATCTGTATAGGCGTAATAGACCCTATATTTGTAGTTTTCAACGAAACCACAAACTGTTGGGTAATCGTGTCATGGCTTCTTAAACAGTGGATCACACTTCGATGGACACGACGCGCCAGAAGCTCACGCGCCGTATGATAACAGTCCACGTTAATTTCTGCACCCCTCCTCTATAGCGTCTCTCGTAATCATATTGTTGTTGTGAGATCCTGCCTATAATAATAATAATAATAATAATAATAATAATAATAATAATAATAATAATAATAATAATAATAATAATAATAATAATAATAATAATAATAATAATAATAATAATAATAATAATAATAATAATAATAATAATAATAATATTAATAATAATAATAATAATAATAATAATTCTTGCGTTATCTTGCCCTGGAATAACAATGAGGCACGCAAAATTTAAACAATGCAATGAACAAAAGAATAAAGCATACAGAACAAAAAATCAAGTAAAAAATGGCAGATCCCACGTACAGTGGGAATCGATGATATACGAAGCACGAATGAGAAATGTTGATATGTCACTTTAAAAATCAGCACGACGTTACGAGGTAGAGGTAAATGATGCAGTGCATGACTTCCGCGTCTTGATTATCATGTTTGGATGTGTCATTCAGCTTCGTCATCTATTCACGTCGCGTGATACCAAGTTTAGTATATGTGGAGCTAGCGAAATCACCGCGAGCACGCTATGAGCGTGGTATGTTGTCACGTTCTTACATGACACGCGTGTCAGAATTATCATGTTTGCACCAGTTATATATTTCGTCCTTTCGTGACGGAGGCACGCCGGACGCGCTGAAACGCGCACGCGCCATAGCAATACAGCGCGGCGCGCGCCTGCGAGTATATGGCAGGACCGGCGTTTGGCGTGACAACGCCGGCGTGACGCAACGAAATGAACGCCAGCGAGCACGCGCACCGTGTTACATCGAATTGTATTGGTGCCTTGACTGTGGCATGTAGTCATGTTCTCACATGACGCGCATCTCATGACTATAATGTTGGCACCAGTCACATACCTTCGTTATTCATTCAGGTACTGTAATACTGAATTCGGTATATGTGACGCTAGCAAAACGGCCGCGAGCGCATCATGAGCCTGGCATATAGTCATGTTGTTATATGACACGCATGTCATGATTTCATGTTAGGGTCTGTCGCTTTTGTTTGCCATGCAATCACGCCTTACCATACATGTTTCGCAAAATGCCATGTGAACGAAACCACCGCAAGAGCTGCAGGATCATGAAATGTATATCATGACATTCATGACATACATGTCATATTTTTCATGTTATGACTAGTCAAATATGTTCTTCATACAGCCATGTTACGCCATACCAAGTTTGCTATTGATACCATTATCGAAACGACCAGGAGAGCTTAAAGTGGTAGATGGCTAGATTAGATTACATTAGATTAGATTAGATTAGATTAGATAGATAGATAGATAGATAGATAGATAGATAGATAGATAGATAGATAGATAGATAGATAGATAATCACCGAATTTCGCTAAGAAATGCTTCGCATTTAACAGAGCGAAAACGCACAGACAAAAAGAAATAGGGCAAAATGTGAACTATAAAAGACAAGACGCGAATCATGGAATGGCAATGAAAAATAAACGGGAATATGCACAACTGTCAGGAAGGCTTCCTGTAAAACGGGAAATGGAAGAATCTGTACTTTGTGAGAAGTTGTGATAAAACAATAACAATGGAATGTGAAAAAGATCAAGCTCATGAAAGTTAACATTAAATAGGCTTTGCATTCTGTGGGTAGTAGTGTGTTAAAAAAACTTGGCAGGTACATGAAATGGTGGATTCTCCTTCGCCAGCTTGCATGGAATCTGAAAATTTACGTAACTGAGAAGCAAAGGGCAGGATAGCATACCGTTAACTCCTTTGTAAAGAAATAGGAGGTCAACGCGATTTCGTCGGCAGTCAAATGATGGGAAAGATAATAATCTGGCAGTGTTAGAAAAAAAACATCCTGACTCATTTCTGGCAAAGCGATGATTGTAAATGCTTATGAACATTTTCTAGACTCATTCAATGGCGTTACTGCCAGATTTAGCGATACCATTCCAGATAACAGATGCATACTCAAGTTGAGGAAAACATATTGCGGTGTATAATTTATAGAAGGCTGTAGAACTGAATTCTTGAGAGATTCTGCAAACACAGCCGAGAAAAATGATTAAGCCATGTTTAGCGTAAGCAAAAAAAGTGAGTATATCATCAATATGAACCTCAAAGTTACTGAACTCTCAAACCTTACATACCGAAACGGTATTGAGAGAGTATAGAAATGACGCGATGGTTGTTTTGCGAGATATTTTCATGAACTTGCCATTTGAGTTATTGAGGGAAAAATTGAATTAGCCACATTATTCCGAGAAACAACACAGATCTAGCTGCAACAATCCACAGTCATTATCTGAATGGATTTCCTTAAATATAATTATGTCATTGGCATACAAGAAAAAATAATAACCAATGGCATAAGAAACGTCGTTAGAATGAATGTTTTCATTATTATTATTATTATTATTATTATTATTATTATTATTATTATTATTATTATTATTATTATTATTATTATAACGAACAGCATAGTGGACGTAGGATGAAGTCTTGTATTTAGGGCGAGAGCAAAATATTACGATGTTTCGCAACTATAAATGAATTGTTGCACTTCACTCGAAAAAGAAAATATTGACTCTAGCAAACGAGTGCTAAACATGCAGTCAATTGCGCACTATGACAAATCCCTTATGACTGTGACAAGGTCCAGCTGACGTCTCCTAACACCATCGAAAAACGTCTCGCAGGCATCGCTACGTCATACCGATTTGTTTAAGCACGTAAAACGACAAATGTTGTTATTATAAATCCTTGAACAGGATGCGTTGCTGTTGTCAAAGTTTCGACAACTTATCGTGCTTTCTGCGAGGTAGCAACAATATTTCTATTGTGCTTTTTTTTGCAATTTAAGCATGATTAAAAATTTCTGAATTGAAACAATACTGTAAAGGCTAGCTGTAGCACCGCTTCGCGAGAAACCTTGGTACGAGACGGCACAGGTATGAGTACTTCAAAGCAGTTGTAAGGCTGTCATTTATTGGAGTTACGAAAGTTTTCGCTGCCTAGCTGGCACACACCTTGTCATGCTTTGTTCCTAGGTGCCTGCGCAGGTGTAGCAGGTACTGCACAGTGAACTCAAACACTGTGGCCTTGTCCGTCTTGTCGCTCAGGCCGGGCACTAGCGTCCGAAGGGTCTGGCAGGCATTTTTGATGCGAGTCCTGGGCAAAGTGAGACCCGCACACTGATATGTCACGTCATGCAGACCTCAAGAACAAAAGTAACACGGGCTATATTTGACGCCACTGAGCAGTTGATTTCACAGATAATGAGTCCATGCGTCCGATTGAATCGGGGCTAAAGAGACTAACGTTTATTAGATACGTTTAGAGCGGGGAAAAATGTTTCGCGTTGCGACTTTTTCAGGTGAAAGACAAGAAGCAATCACAAGGATTAATCTTTTACACGAATGTGATCACACTGCATTTATTCCTGCTCCCGCAGGAATAAATGTATAATGCATTTAGTCAGGAATATTCCAATGCATTTAGTCCTAGTCCCGCTTTTCCACCAGTGGAAAAGCGGGAGCAGGACTCTCCTTTGTTGCAAGAGGGCAAGGGTATAATATAAAGGCTGAAAATAATGCATTTTACTTTGACTTTGTTTTCTAATGGTAAAGGGGAGAGGTGTGGTATTAATTTGAAAAAAAAAATACCGTGCTCCAGCTGCTACCCTCCCCTCCCTTCCACCCAACCGGCACAGTTGCACGATTGATGCTTTCATAGTGACAAAGTGAGAACTTAAGAAATTTACTGTTATCTTGAAGCACTAATTCGCTGCACAAGTTTTCTGCGATCATTGGCTCTGCACATGTGTAGACGGCATACGTGTCTGTGCCTCTTACATTAATCAAGGCTGTTTCGTAGACAATTCTTGTGCAGCCATCGGCCAGTATCATTTAGCTACGTTAATCTTCCCTCATTGAGCAGTTTTTAGCGAAAGCTAGATGTATGCACGCTTCACTTCAGCTTTCGAGCCATCCGAATCCACTGACCAGTGATGGCTGCCCGGGCTTCTTGGATTGGAGTTTGATACATGGGGCGTCAATAGATGTAGAGTGGCATATATGATATTATGCTGGAAATGTTGTCACTTCGAAAGGAATATGAGTACAGAAAAATAGTTTTCGTTCTGTACGAAATGACAAATGACACATGCTTGCCATATGTAAAAAAGGAACGTTGAAAGTGGAGAGATAAAGGGCATGACAGTTGTTAGTACGAATGATGTATAATCGATGATACGTTAGTGTTCGTAGCGAAGAAATAAGCAAGTTAAAGAAAGTACACTGACAATTTTGTGACTGATCAAACAAGAACAGTGCCAACAAAGCAATGTATTTGTCTTACTTTGTACGAAATTTCTTTGTAAGACATGGTTCGTGTCCTACTTATTGATAACAGTACTGGCAACATTGATGAATTCTCTATCATTACAGAAGGCGTAGGATCGCTAGTAGATGTAAACTCGTGAGTGTACAAAGCTACAATGCTACGTCAAGCTATGGAGATGAAGAGAGTTTCGCTATGTGGAGTACGTCACAAGGACCATCAATAAGTTGCAAGCTCGGAGTACTTTATATTGACGCATACCACCCTTAAAGAACGCGTGCTGCTGTAGCTCATACTCGTTTTGGTTGTGAGGAAGACGAGAACTTTTGTTGCTCTGGTTCCAGTCAACCCCTGGCCGTCGGTATTGTTTTGTTCGCGGCAATACGGTCCGTCGCGGTGGAACGGCGGCTATGGTCTCAGCTTCTGACCCAAAGGTAGTGGGTTTGATCCCGGAGGCGGTGGTCACATTTCAATGGAGGCGGAATAGTAGAGGCCAGTGCACAGTACGTTGTCAGTGCACTTTAAAGAAGGCCAGATGGTTAAATTTCCGGAGCCCTCCACTACGGCGTCTCTCATAATCGTATGGTAGTTTTGTTACATAAAACCCCAGATATTATTATTTAGAGTATATTATATCTGATCTCAATAGTGTGATGGGGTGAAAACGAGCGTGAAAAATTGGGTGGTCGGCAACCACAGTATCAAGCCCAGAAGTAGCAGAAGTATGTTAGTAGATTTGCGTAAAAAAGTTTACTCTATAAGTAGCCAATGTTTTGTTCCAACACCTCAGAAATAAACAAGCGCACACGCTGAAGCGCTAAAGAGAAAAAGTGAAAATGAAAAATATTAAAACCCGGTTTTGACCACATCAGAGTGCACAATGTGTCACGAAGAATAACGGGAGGTTATGAAAGCTTACTATAGGTAAAAAGCAATAACGTAGTTCAACAGATAGTGATAATAAAGGTTTTAACTTGGCGGTATATGGTGATCATTAAGAAAGCAATTAAGTACTTTAAAAAGTCATCGGCACGAAAAAATTGAGGAAGCAGGTAACTTAGAATAGGACAGGGAAAACATGTGCAGTGAATGATAAAACATTGCGCGTTTATCTTCACTAATTATTACAATATTACACTGATCACAAATAACAAGTACAAAAGAATTTTGACGCATAAACATGGGGTGGGAGCGCACAAAACATTCATTATAGAAGCATGGTGCCGACCGAACGCCGCTGGAGAAAAATGAAGGTGTCAATTTAGACCACTTGCTTTCATAAGTATGCGAGATATTCGCCAAGATTATTGAAAACATAACAAATACAACATGCGACTTAATTAGGAGAACCCATTGGTTTCGTAACACGCTCAAATACACGAGATTTATGTCTTAAGTGAAGTAATTCAGAATCCACAATTTCAATCAACATTTTCGATGAATGAGCAGAATACGAATATACATTTTGATTCGTTGGACATTAGCGATTCGCGGATGAACTGCATCGTCAAGAAGTCCAGCGTCATACTTCAATATCGGAGTGAATATGTTGTGGAGGCCCTGCATATATCAAATACTCTGGAGGAGAGTAGGACAAGTGTTCATAAAGAAAAGGTGGTGGGTGGAAAAAGGGGCGGTGGTCGTGAAGCAGACAATTGCTTCAGTGCTATTCGCTTCATGCTTCAATCAGACTAGGGAAATTGCACGGAACGCGAATCAACATATACCTCAGCAACCCAGAGTACTCCGGTGAGAGTGCCATGTTCAGAAATGCTAAGTAGTAAATGAAAGAATGTATTAAATACTATAGCTGAATTACAAAAATATTTTAAGTGACCTAAAAATAAAGCAATAATTAATAAATATTTACTGGTCCTTAAATATATATACCTAAAAAAACGCTCATGTATACGTTTCTTAGTCAAACAGAGATGGCTGTCGTTATGCGTCGCGTTTCAAGTGTATTGTATTATTTTTGATATAGATTGAACAAGGTAATGCCTCATCACATCTGCATCCTAATTTCTACAGCACACTTCAGTACAATGAACGTCCCCTACACCTGTGCTTTCCTTGGTTTTCATGAACCTTCTATTCAACAAACAAGCAACACCTCTGTGCTGATAAGAACTGACTAACACAACAAGGATTTGAATCTGCACAATAACCCGACAAGATATATGAAGGAATGACCGCTCGTCCCCTCATCTACTTGTTGGCATCACCGTACGTGTAATCCGAATATTGCAGGTTCGATTCCTCCCAGCGGCATGTTGCCCTTCAATCGGCTTTACTTCCTTCACATTAATCATATCAAAATTACTACAGCACAATTAAAGCAGTACAATCAACACCCCCACAATAGTTGTCTTCACTGCTTCAACGGCTGGCTTTCGCTAACGTTGTGTCAAACAAAAAAGTGAGCATTCAAAATTATTTCTCCTCATCTGTGTCAATAGAAAACTATATCGAGTGTAGTTGTCATTGGTTATGTCTGGGACCAATTTTTGTTGACGCTACGAGTGCAGATGTCATTGGTCATTTTCATGCAAATTCTCATGTCTATACCTGTCGAAGGTAGTGAAAGGGCTTAAAAAAACTATGGACCATATATATTCCGAAACAAACCTTGATGAGATGCGAATCAGCAGCGGTGCGCACGGCGTTGAGCCGGGTGAAACGGGCGTCGACGCAGGTGCTAGAAGAACGGTTTCATGCGAAACTCGGTGTAGCGTTTACTCGAGTAAACGTTTCTCCAAAACGCAAAGACATGGGAGGCGGAACGCGTTGAAGACGCTTGCGCTCGACTTCTTTAGCTCGCGTCTCGTTGGCGTTACCCACGTGCCGCTTGTATTCTCGAACGCGATCAGTGTTCTTCCCTCGCATTGTAGATGTCGCTGGTTTTCCACTGCCGAGGAGTCCCTCTCGAGCTTTCGAAGAGAGCGGACGTGCGTTTCCTGCTCCCGCTTTCTTTCGCGTAGGCTTTTTGCCAGTGCTTTAGCGTTTCCTCCCACGTTCCAGCCGCCCTCGGTAGCTCCGGACATAGAGTACATGGTTGAAGAAACCATGATTTCGGCAGAAGAATTGTCGGACGGCTATTGGCAGCCATCGCCCGGTTTTCGCGCCCAGTAGAAGCGACGCCACGAGCTCCACCAGGCAGTGCCGCACCTGAACGGCGCCCAGGAAGTGATGCCCCTACTTGACGACCTGAAACTGCACCAGTCGCCCCTGCGAATACACGGTCCATTGCCTAGGACGCCGCCCGACGTCATCCACATTGTGGGACGGCCAAAAACTCTCGTCGACTTTACGGAGCTGCCGCCATGGCAACTGTACGAAGCCCTGCTGAAGGCCGCGTCGCTATCAGACCCGTCACCAGCGTCCCGTGACAAAGCGCGGGTTCACCCCACAAACAACACCTTCACCGTTACTGTGCGAGAATCCGTCCGAGCACAAGCCACGGCCGGACTCGACTCCTTCTCTGGCGCTCCCCTTACGGCCTCCGCATTGGGGCGTTTTGCTGCCTGCCGCCGCAAGTTCGGGGTGGCGCTGCTAGACCACTGTTGCTCCGCCACCTCCAAGCGCGTTGGCGCAGTGTGCGCGCCACAGCGTTATGGCCATCATAACAGCGCTGAGTACGAGGAACAGAACCAACTGCGGCGCCTGAATTCTTGAAGATGAACGTTTTATTCACACAATACAGCTCTGTCGTTGCATGTGATGAGGTTAAAATGGTATAGTCGACCTCTGAGAGCACCGCTTACCCAGTCGCAATCATTCCGGCAGCTTTCCCGGATTTTCGCACGCGCGTGTTGTCACAAGCAACAGTAATCCATTACAGTGCACAAAATTCAGAGAGAAAAAGCAATATTTATTTTGTCGTAAGGTGGACTAGAACTTAAATAAAAAACAATTTCTGTGCGAGGTGAGCACAAATACCTTTTTCTTTCAAACCCGCGCTAGCAATACAAATTAACACAAACACAAATGCATGGTACAAATAAAGCGAACCTCATTGACATACTCATCACAGTCTGAAATATTTCCTAGACGGCTTGTGCACATACGCCAGTGGTTTTCCATTTCTATCGCTCACCAGCTTGGTGTAGTTAACGAGAAGAAGTCTGATGAATTTGTCCGCAATTAAACGAGCTGTGCGCCTTGCGTGGCTGCTTTCTGCACCCTCTGGGCAGAGGAGGACGGGTCATTGTTCGAGGTGTGGGGTAACCAGAAGTTGTAGCACTTCATGCACTTTTGTACGCGGAAGTTTGCTAGCAGCTTTTTCAAAGAAAGTAACAATGTTGTCCAACGGTGTCGAAAACATACGGTTTGGGTAGTGGAGTGCACTTTTGTCCTGGCTGTGCAACAGAACATACAAAGGATCAGCTTTGTTCGTGGTCGTCAGCATGGTAACACAAGCATCACACTCAAACTCACTGACGAGGTTCACGATGTATTCACTCCCCGTAGGTAGACGGCGATGACTCCGCTTTCCGTTTCGTTGGCTGTCGAGGAGCCGAGGTGGCCGAGGGGCCAGGCGCTGCAAATTCTTTACGCGGCCTCTTGGTAGCCGGGACCATATACGAAGGATACTGATCGAAGACCGTGGGCATGGCTCCTGGACGCAGTTTCCGGATACGATATCCGGGAACATAGTCATTTTCCGTGAAGTGTTTGCTGCACACTACATTCGATGCGGACTTGTCATTGATGACGAGGTTTTCACGTGAAACATTTTTCCTCCACTTCGAACACAGTTCCTCATCGCTAGGAAATTGGTGGTACGACACACCCGGTGTCTTCCCTTGCTGTGACTTACACAGCGGCACGCAACAATAAACCATGGCTACGCTAGTGCAGTTAGCGTGCCTGAGCGTGTCTGATGCATTGTTTACCCAAGGTCATCGAACGCAGTCAAGAAAAGTTGCAGTCGGCGACGCGGGGAGCTGGCGGAGCTTACAGCGAGGTGGTGCTGCCCTCTACGCGTCAGAAAAGAATATATGCGCGACGCCGGTATTAAGAAGGCCGTAAGGAGCGTGCGGAAGGAGCGTCGAGTCCGGCCGTGCACAAGCCTACCTTCGCATCACGTCACTGCAGATCGGAGTCACCACCATCGAATTTCACGTTTACACCCCACCACCCAACGATGCATTTCGTGGCATCAAGTTCAAAGCCCATGACACCTTTACTGAGGCAGAAATTTTGAAGGACTAGCAAGAGAGCAACCCAACTATGCTTGTCGGAGGTGGCAATCGCATGAGGCAGACCAGCCGCGTTCTCGTCACCATGATTGGAGATTATTTGCCCCAATGGGTCTTCTATCACGGCGTCTACACTGTCCTCTTCTACCCCTTCTACCCACGAGTAAAAGCATGCTTTAAGTGCCGCATGGTGGGTCACCGAACTGACGTTTGCCCTCATCCAAAACGCAACCACTGTGTGCATTGTGGCCAGGAACACCCGCTGTTTCCACAGGGCACCCAACCGACATGCCATGCCCGCTGCATCGTTTGTAAGGGCAGTCACGCAACGAACAGTTCGAACTGCAAATACCATTTAGTTAAGAAGCCTATCCCGTCCGGCTACGCACCGGCGCAAGCACCTGACGAAGAGCCACAACCACAGCAGCCATCAATCCTTCGCACCAATCACTCAACGTCCCAAGAGCAGTCGTACCCGCCTCTCAGTCAGAAGCAGCAGCAGCAACAGACCGGCCATTCCGGACCCTGCAACCGTGGCCGTTCCCGGTCCAAGTCTAGGTTCAAGTCACGGTCCAAGTCCCCATCGCGGTCCCGTTCTGCTAGCTACCCCATTTCGCCCTCGTCGCCTTTCCCCTCCTCCCCCGGTTCGTCCAAGGGATTGTCACAGCCATCGTCCGTTCATGGTCCTAGGAAGCTTGCCTGGGCCCAAGGACCCCCAGCGTCGCTCAAAGAGTCACCGACGTCGTAGCAGGACCCACAGGTGAGGGAGTTGGTCAGGCAGAATTCCTTACTTAATGCACAACTTTCCTCGCAGCAGTCTCAACTCTCGAAACTAATGTCCCAGATAGCAAACCTTACACAATACATACAGTCATTAGAAGCAAAGCTAGCCAGAACCCTTGACCAACCAGCCGCGTCCACGTCGCAACCGATGGAGGCCGTCTCTTCCCCACCCCAGCCGCAATCGCAGCCCACGGGCAAGCGCAAAGCAAACACCTCCACCGCGTCGCTTCATGCCGAAACTGATATCACTACGGCGGTCTCTAAAGCTGTATCTGCGGCTCTCACGACCTTATGCGCGAAATTCCAAGTCGGTTTCAACACTCTGCAACAATCCATTGCGGACACGAACTAAACACCCTGAAGAGTTATATGGAGGTCCCTAATAATTCACTGAATGCTCTCAAAAATTACACGGAGTCCACCCCCCTCCCCCACGAAATCCATGCATGGCTTGAGCGCCGTCAGCATCCGCCCACGTTCTGCCAACCTGCCACGCAGCAGGCGGGCCCCAAGCCTGCAATGGCTTAATAATGGCGTGTCCCACGCTGACCATATGACAGTGTAACTACAGGGGTACCGCGAGAAACGGAGTCACCTGCAGAATCTTGCGCAGAAACTGCAAGCTAATCCGCAGGCGATGGAACCGACCCCGGATGTTATCGCTTTGCAAGAGACGTCTGCTCTCTTCACCCTCCCCAGTTACGTGGCCTATCGTCAGCTTGATACGCATGCTTCCCCCTGCACATTCAGGCCCGTTCACAGCAGCCACACAGCTGTACAGCACGAATTCTAAGCAACGGGCATTCAGCATATGATCGTAAAGATTCTACCACGCAAAGGCACAGCCAAGTCGCTCTTCGTCCTGAATGTGTACAGTTCGCCCCGTAAGAAAGTGGCAGACTTCTCTCGCCTCTTCGCTGAGACAATCGCTTTCGTCAGAGACGCGCAGCTGCTCTTGCTCCAGGACTTTAACGCACGACATTCCGACTGGAGCTACACGCCACGGACCCGAAAGGCAGAAAGCTATAGTCGTTAGTGCTGTGGGGTCTCGAATGGGCGGGTCAGTGCCACGCTCTTGGAGCGAAAGGACACAGCAGACGTGTCGGTACAAACGAAACAACAACACACAATTATTTAAGGGTGGACACGGGTCTCAGAAGGCCAAAAATCGCAAAAAAATCGACTTTTTGAAGCTGACATTTTCAAAATCTGCGCCTATTTTTGCACTTATCTGAGAAGTTTCTCGCTTCTCACGTCGTTATTTCTGGTGCAAAATCAATTTATAACATCCCTGTGAGATGAATGTGGGCGCGAATTGACGCTAAAATCGCGCTTTTTTCCGCGCCAAACCGTTGCCGTTACACACGAGCTATCGTGTTCATCTTGGTCTTGTTTGGAAGGGTCGTTCTTCATCTTCAATTACCCGCCACCTCTGGCTCATCTTGCTCATTGGCTTTTTAGCAAAAACGCGTCATCGAGAAGCACTAGCGCACAATTCGATTGGCTGCTTGGGGCACGTGACCAGATTTAGGCATCCGATTGGTCAAGGGCGCTTTCGGCATCTGCTTCACCATCGTGACGCGCACGGACATGCGCCATTTTGTCATGGTGCTACTGACTGCTTGCGGCAGTAAAGAAGTTCTGTGCTACAGTAATTTGTGAAGCGGGTGTGGCGGTGGTTCGTTCGCTGTAAACTTCAGAAAGATCCCCGCTATGGCTCAGGACAACGAGGATAACGAACTCGACGCGGTCAACGGCGGTCGCCGAGTCACCGGTGCAGGCCTAACTCACGTACGAGCCCGTTGGTTGCCGACAACGTTACTGAGAACGGCTGCGTTTTGCAGCCTCATCAGTTAGAAGAAGGCAAGTATATAAAAAGCAGAAGTGAAGCTACCAGATATATCAATCTTTGTAGTGACGGAACGGAAGTGCAGTCTTATCGCTAAACCCGCCGATGTTGTGGTTCTCCCCGCCTGACGAAAGGACTTTGAACGGCGGGACGGGTCGTCAGAGTGGAGTACGCCGCGCGTCGACCAACAACAGAAAGTTAATCCGTTCGCAGTGAATATGCTCGCGGCCCTCGCAATGGAGGCTACTGGCAACAGGTAGACTGCTTTTAACGACGTGTTCGCAACGCTGTCGCGATTTCCGCTGGAAAATGCGGCAGTCTTTACGTGAAAAGGAAACTAACACCTCGGCACTCGTGTAGCCTCGAAATTGATGAGCGAGGGAGCAACTTTGGTTCGCGACACTTACGGGTAGCTTATTCTGAACAAGACAAAAACACCGCTGCGTTATTCGACGAATCGTGGATGACGAACGCACATTTGTCGCACATCGCCGTCAGTACAGTCACCGAACTGACAAGCGGCCTCGCGGCAGACGAGCACGCGGCGACAACTTGCTACAGGACGAGAAGAAATGACACACGTACAAACAATCAGTCCTGTAACATTCCCGGTGCATATTAACTGACTAAAAGTATGTGTGCCATGATATATTTCCCTAGGAACGGCGAAATTAAGTTTTACCAGCATTATTCTCGAAGCACAGATTTTGACCACTTTCTTTTGCTTGTTAAATAATAGTGGACCTAGGACAGCTAGAGCTGTAATTGTGTTTACACAATGTAGCTAAATGTGCACAAAAACAATGCTGGAAGCCTATTTTGATTGGGCAGCTCCATTTTTTTTTATTTTAGTATGAAAATTTCTGTATTTGGTTACATGCAATGAACTTTACTGTGCTGTAATTCGAGAAGTACTTGTTCAATTTTCGATCAGCTTGCAGCATTACACTACTTAGGCTTTGTAGCATTCATTTATATGTCTATGGCTATGTATTTATAAGTGCATACATTTTTACAGTTAAAAGTGTTAGAATTCTTCCTTTTCTTCATTTTCACAAAATGGCAATTTTGTACACCTTTCATGAAAATCACTGCAATATATCTAAAACTATTACAGATAGCAGAATATTTTATTTTGCAGCATGAAGCTATATGCTTGGAGCACACAACATAGGAAGCAGATTTTGATTTCTCTTGATGCAAGTTTTTCAAACTAGTCTTTTTTGTGACCACACAATGGCGACATTCAGGGCTGTGAAGTTTAGTGTACTGTAAAGTAAGAAATAATGACCCATTCAAAAAAGTGCTTATGTTGCATGTCTTATGCTTTCTACTGTCAATCCCTATGTTATTTAAAATTTTTGACAGGTGGTTATTTTTCTATTATGGTAAGAACAATAGAAATTGTTATCTTGATTATTTATTGAACTAATGAAGCTAGACAAAATGTAAGTACATTTTTAGAATCCAGAGAACAAACTAAGTAGGCATGCCAACTTTTGTCACACTTGGTTCAAAAATAAATGAGAGAGCTCTAAGAAGCATGTCCTCCCTTAACTAATTTACAATTACGATATCGTCCGCCGAATCGATACATCAATCGTGATCCACATACTAGGACATCCGCACACAATATTGACATACACTTCATGACAAACACAAAACGCGACAAACATACAATAACATGACAAACACGCAATAACATCACAAACACAAAAACACAGCCAAGGTGGCGTTGCCAACGCTTGACTTAACACGAGGGCCTCCGGCGCGCCGGCCACCGTACCACGCGCCGAGGACCCACGCTAGATACAACCGTCCGCGGCAACCACCACGCGCTGAAGAGACTCGCTCAACTCTCGCCAGCCACCAAGGCTTTCTTCCGCCAGGGGTCACCGCAGGCGCTACCGCTGTAACAACCATGCTGATGATAATGGTGCTCAACGCGAATACAACGCCATCTATGGCCCGGTGGTTGTAACACCAAATGCGGCTTTTGGGCGAGACACGTGCGACACGCAGCTCTAACAACTTTACAGAGTGTGTCAGCACCCCCAAAGTACAAGACTTTCGCCTTACCCGGCTTAACGATCCGCAGCAGCCACCCACACGCAAAGGCAACAGTGTGTGCCGCGACACGTCGCCGTACCTCACACAGTGCAAGAACGTTACGCGTGCTACTTGGGACAACACGGGCCTTTCAGTGGGCAGTGACCACAACATCCTCACGATAACAATTCAAACGTGCCTCAGCAAGAAGCCTAAACACACAGCTCGCATTACCGATTGGCCGAAATTCTGCCAGTTGCATGAAGAACAAGCCTCCGACACCATTATGGACATAATGAATGGATCTCTTTCTTGGAAGAGCAGGTGAAAGTCACAGCCTGTAAAGTCAAGACTACCACTGACTTGCCCACAACGCACTCTCGCTTTTTCTACATACGGGACGCACACGCTGGCCCCATGCGCAGGTGGAACTGGCAGCGTCACAACAAGAAATTACGCCACCGCATCAAAGCGCTCGCACGCGAAATTGAAAACCACAGCCTTGCCCTTGCGAGACCGCAGTGGGGTCAGCTGTGTGACAGTCTCAACGGACAGATGAGCCCCAAGATAACGTGGCACCCACTACGACACTTGCTCGATCCCTGTGCGCCCAAGTCGTCTGCACAAAAACAGCTTCACCAGCTGCTACATCGTTACCCTGGCACGGGCGCTGAGCTTCTCGAACAGTTGGCTGGTCGTTACGTTAACCTCGCCCGGCTGAACGCGCCGCCGGAGCGCATTTCCCCATACAGCGGCAAACAAGCTCCCGACTGGACGAAGATATTACGGAGGCGAAAATCTACGCCGCAATGCTCAGACTTCGCACAACGTTGGCGCGTGGTCCTGATGGTGTAAGCAACAAGTCCCCCCGAAATCTCGACGTGAAATCTGTGGCTGCGCTCACGCGGTACGCTAACGAGTGCTGGCGTTTGGGCCACATACCACAAGAGTGGAGACACGCGAGGCTTGTATTTATCCCCAAACCAGGCAAGAAGATGAACATCGCCAGCCTACGCCCCATATCGCTCACACGTTGCATTGGCAAGCTAATAGAGCACGTTTTCTTTGCCCGATTACAGACCTAAGCTGAAGAAAATGATCGCCCTTCCACGATGTTCTGCTTCTGCGTCCACCTATCGACGCAAGACGCGCTAGTGCAAATACACCACGACCACCTTCGTACCCGAACGAAGCCCGGCACTCGCGCCGTACTCGGTCTAGATCTTCATAAGGCAATCGACTCGGTGCGACACGAAGCCATCGCCAGATACCTTGCCACCAGTGACCCGGGTGAACGTACGTATAACTACGAATGTGTCTTCCTTTCAAACCGCACCATTTAAATATTGTTAGCCAGTGGCTCCCCCTCCTCTTAATACCTCACACTCGGAGACAGAGGCACCCCACAAGGAGCGGTTTTGTCTCCATTTTTATTTAACCTTGCTATGCGCACGCTGCGCCTTTATGACTCGATGGGATCCCGGGCCTTCGTCATAGCATCTATGCAGACGACGTCACGCTGTGGACGACTACGGATTCAGACGGCCCGATAGAGGAGACCTTCCAACGTGCGGCTGACACCGTCGTTCGCCACGCGACGCAGGCAGGCCTCACGTGCTCGGAAAGCAAGTCGGAGCTCTTGCTGCTTCGCCCTCCCGACCACCGTTGGAATAAGTACCCTTCCCGACCGGCCATCCACATCTATGTCAACGGTGTAGCCGTGCCGCAAGTTGACCACATGCGCACTTTAGGCCTATTCATTCAATCAAAAGAACGGAACAACGTCGCTTAAGAGCGCCTCATCGTTGACGTCACTCAAACAACCCGCCTCATTGCTCACGTGTCCACTCGAAAGCAAAGCCTGAAAGAAAATGAGCTACTCTGACTTATCTACGCCTTCGTCATATCTCACGTACGTGCTACCATACCTGCGGCTACTTAGATGCGAGAGCGACTAACTGGACCGACGTATTCGCAAAGTGTACAAAATGGCTCTTGGCCTCATTCGTACTACCTCTACGTCAAATCTAGTGAGCCTCGGTATCCACAACACTGTCGACAAACTCGTCGAAGCGCATCGCACAGCACAGTTTCAGAGACTTCGCGGTAGTAAGACCAGGAGCTAGATACTCGCTCGCGTAGGACTCACCGCCTCGCCATCAGACGCAGACCCGGTCTCTATACCTCCGTCCTTACGTCGACGTTTTATAATCAAACCCCTGTCGAAAAAACATGCTTGCAGGACACCACGACGGTAGATGGCGAGCACGAGCCCAAGCTTTACACGATGACTACGCCTCGCGGCGCGATGTGGCCTACGCGGACGCGGCCCGGTACCCCTCTCAACCAAGCGCGTACGCACTTAGCTAATAACTGCTCGCACCCCCCTCTACACCGACTCAATCTTGCGAGTAGCAGGCTCTGTCCGTGCCCTCCACCCCGACAAAGCCGAGGAAGCAGCCATAGCTCTCGCGGTGTTCTCAGGGTTCACTGCAATCCTCGGCGACTCGAAAACCGCTATCTTCAATTTCGCTCGCGGCACCGTTGCTCTTGGTACCTTATGACTCCTCGAGTCCCTCGCCTACCTCGAAGACGAGAATCCGCCTCCCATATTTTTCATCTTGGTCCTGGCACACGCGGGAAATCCAGGGAACGAGGCCGCCCACCGACAAGCTCGAGAATTCGTCGACCGATCGGTAGGCCCGACACGAACCCAGAGAATATCGCCCAGCCCCTCATTTCACGAAATTGCTCAGCACTATCGCCTCGCGCGTCAAACAAAACGACCACCTCATCCCAAACACATGAAACCACAAGAAATCACATGGCGCCGCCTTCAAACAAGCTCGTTCCCTTACCCGCGGGGTATATGCTCACATTTACCCTGATCTGTTCAGTCCGCATTGCTCAAAACGTGGCTCCGTCGCCTTCCTCTCTCATATACTATGGAACTGCACCGAAGATTCACCCCCACCTAATCTCCTGACCACTCTCTCCAGGCACGGCCTGACCGCCATTCCTCTGTTGAATTTTTTACACTCAAGTAAAGTTGTTTCTCTATCTCTCTCCACTGCCGAACGCTATCAGCTTCGCGAACCCTCGCAACGCCGGGGACAGCCAGGAAAGGTACGCGCGCACTAGCGGGAAGCATGCCATGACGGCGTCCCGCCCGTCGGCGCGATCGCGTAGCAAGCAGCGGCGTGCTGTCCACCTTGTCGGCGCCGCGAGATTCACGAGGTGCGCGCGCTGCCTCGCAGATTCTTGTCGCCGACAGATGGAGAGAGGTGGCGCGGGTGAGATTACGCCCACCTGAAAAGTGGGCTCGAGCGTTGCGAGGAATGGAGAGGTTGGAACCGGAGAGAGCTGACACGCGGCGAGCGCGTGGCAGGCAAGGAAGAGAGACGTCAACGCGCACTGCTAGGAGGGCGTGAGCTACTTGGCACCACTCCAACACCTGCGCGGAGGGGAGCGGTGCAAACGGAGAGACTGCGTTACACAGGCTGGTCAAAGAGCTGTTTCGCATCTAAAAAATGGCAGTGGCTTAGCTCAGCTATGCCAGGGTATACGTAGCGTTAGCAAAGGTTCAGCTGATTATTCTTAGCTTTCCAGATATCATGCTTACAGCTGCTCCAATGACACACACACGGTATACATACTATGTGACACATGTATATTTATTTTGCCAGGCAACTACTTCGGGATCCGATGAGTTAAGCTTCTCCGCTCTACTGCACCGTTGAGCAGCATTTGCACTCTCCTTCTCCATGGCTATACCACAGTGGCAAACGCCAGTCAGAGGCGCTATCCAGTGCAGTATTAGATGGCGACTGCACAGGAAAGGCGCGCGCGTCGGCGTCCATATGTCTATCAAGGCTATGACGGCACTCCTCTGGAAAGCGCACACCGGTGGCGGCGAGTCGCGCGCGGCCGCGGCCGAGTGCGAGGGGGCTCCGGTGCGTGACACCACTGATCGTCTGCGCAGCGCATCGAATTGCGCGCACACCGGCGGCGAGCCGCGCGCGGCGGTGGTGGAGTATCATTGCGCATGCGCAGACCAGTGCCTCGCGAAATTGGCTCAGCGAGACCAGTGTAGCTAACGCTACAAAAACGAATCATAACAAAGTTCACACTTCCTCGTAAGACATGCAATGGGGCGCACCTCCTTTTCCGCTCTTTCTCATTGTGGTTCTCGCGGCCGTTGAAAGGCATGTAGTAGGGAACGTTGTCCAGTGGTCCCACCATGTGCTGTAGCTGTCCCATATTGGCAACTCGGGTCACGCCGCTCATCATGTCGCCCCCCGAGGCCTCTCCGGTCGCACCGCGGCTGAACTCTCCAGCCGATGTCACCTCGTCGGCCCCCAGCGAGGCGTGCAGCCCACTCTCGGCAGAAGCTGCCGCACTACTGCTGCTTCCGGCCCCTCCAGTGAGTCCGGCTGCTGCACTGGCCGCGGCATCCGCAGGGCCAGCTGTTGACATGGGGAGATATGCCTGCAAGACGCCAGGAGTCAACTGTGAACAACTTCCTCCTACCCCAATAAAAAAAAGAACCATATTGTTTGAGGCCTCATTGCAGGGTTCTGAAGCACGCAGCCCGTGGGCTTATCAGAAGAAGGCAGGCCTGCGTATCACTGTTTTATATATTTCTTTTATTTTTAAATAAGATATTCTTAATTTACACAGACGTAACTTGCCTTAAGAACTTCCTTGGATGGTAACTACGTGGCAACCATGTGTTAAAACATGACCGTAGAATTAAAGTTTTATATTTCAAAAATGGCATCCACCGTTCCGTCATCCTTAAAACTACTGTTATGTTCCTCAGTGCAAACGTGAAATCCCATCCGGAGGGAACCTATCGCTATTGCAGCCCTTTCTAGCTACGGGCAGTTCAAGACACCCTGCCTTAGAAAAACGTAGACAGCTTGCACAAGCACGTACACAGGCACCACGGTAAGAAAGTGCAGACCTAAAAGATGCTGTCTCTTGTTATATCAGAACGAAAGAGGACGTATGGTGTTCACGCTTTAGAAGTTTCACTTAAACGAACAAAAGCAACCAGCGCACACCTGCATGCGCTTTAATCACAAGGTAGCAGGTGTGAACGAGGGACTTTCAGTGGCGCCTTGGTCACGTCAGCAAGCTGCCTATGTCTATACCTAACTAGTGCTGGCAGGTGAAGGCACCTAAAGGTGTACTGCATACTGCAGAAGAATACTGCGAACTTCACGTGGCATTCGTCGTCTGCGCCGTTTGAAAAAGACAAGTAGGCCTGATGCTGTCAGTCGCTTTAATACCACTCTGATAGATATGTGTAAAAATGGAATGCGCTAAAAACTTTTATTGCCAAGTTCAACTTCCTGCTTTACTAAAGTCTAACCCTAGAAAATGTTGGTCTTCTGTTGACACACAAATACCCATACAGTCGTTTTTTTATTATAGATAGCACCACTGGTTCACGCACGAGTATAATGCCTTCCCTTTGTCTAGAAGTTATAACCCAGAGCTGTCCATCAATGATGTGGCAATTAGCACAGATGGTACCCTAAACTTGATTCTTAGGTTAGATACGAAGAAGTGTACTGGCCCTGATAATATTCCAAACAACATTCTCGTGTGGTACGCTCTCTGGTGCTCACGTTATTTGACCATCATTTTTAAGAAATCCTCGTCTTCAAGTACAGTCCCTGAGTCCTGGAAGTTAGCCAAGGTCCTGCCTCTGTATATCTCAGAAAACAGACAGCTCCTTTCAAACTATAGACCTATATCACTCACATCCAATACCGGAAAGCTGCTCGAATACATCATTCATAAACACATAACTGAGTTTCTCAGGCTAATAACCTTTTGACCAGCATACAACAAGAATTTCGTCGCGGCTACAGCACAATAACGCAGTTTGTAGAATTTTCAAATGAAATTATGAGTGATTTAAACATTCCTTATCGAATTGATGCCTTATTTATAGATTTTTTCAAAGGAATTCGGCACCGTTATTCGCAGCAAGCTTCTATATAAATGAGAGGTCAGTTTAAATAATCCGCAATTGGTTGACTGGATAGCAAGCTTTCTAAACTCACGCTCTCAATTAGTTTCATTCACTTCCAAACCATCTTCAGTAGTTAAAGCTACATCTGGCATTCCACAGAGCTCCGCTCTGGGCCCTCTGTTATTTTTAATTTTTATAAATGATTTTCCAAGCAGTACTAGGTCCCAAGTTCGTCTCTACGCAGGCGACTGTGTACTTCATCAGGAAATCGCCTCTCCTAATGATCACATCACACACACTTCAGGATTCGTTCTCGCATTTTTGTTCATGGTGCCCAGATTGGCAGATGCGCATAAACTTCCAAAAAACCATAGTTTTGTCATTCACGAACAGCCATTTTCGTTGGCATCATGCATACTACTTCAACAACACTGCAATTCCCCGGGCACAAGCATACAAATATCTTGGAGTTATCTCAACTCACAACATGCAATGGACACACCACATAGACTACACTACATCTAAAGCGCTGAAAAATTAGGTTACTTAAGACGTACGACAGCTACATCTCCGAAATCTACTAAGTTGCTAATGTACAAAACACTCATTCGTCTTATATTAGAGTACACTTCGTGCGTTTGGAATTCATAAAAAGTATGTGATGTATATAAAATTGAATCTGTAAAAACAAAATGTGTTACTATCAGTTTTAATCGCTATGACGATGATTTTTCTCCCTCATCTGCAATAAAATCTTTGAAATTAACACCTTTGTTAATAGGCGTGATATCGACTCACTAAAACTATTGCGCTTTTACGTTCATTCGTCATGCCAGTTATCTATTGACAATTACGTCGTGTATGCTTGTGCTCCACCAACGAGAAGAGGTCACAATCTTAACATTAAGACTTTTTTGCGCGAACTACCAGGTTCAAATTTAGCTTTTTTTTTCCAAGGACAGTTGTTCACTAGAATGATTTGCCTGGCTTTCTTCGTGAAATGAATATATCTGATTTCTTCAGAGTCGTTTGAGTGATATGATTTTTTTTCTCTCATTCTGTGCACGGTTGTGTGTGGGAAGCGACAATATTTATCTATAAGGAAATTGTTGTGATATAGTTGTTAGACTTTGTTGATATATTTTTGTACCCCACTCCTGCAGTAGCCCTGAATTGGGCGCCAGTATTTGAAAATAAATAAATAAAAAGTGACAGCAAGTCGACATGACAGGCATGCAGTGAAAAGCACAAAGTAGTACGTGGGCTCAGCGTGCCGATTGAGCATCTGTGCATTTGAACACCTTAACCTGCCCACACGTATTAGGGGTGGTTTTTGGGTAGTTTCATACCGATTTCTTTGGGACCTTGCACGGGCTGTCGGGCCTTCCACCTCCAGGGTATCCATAAAAAGTAAGCCAGCAGCGCTGAATGGGCCAGTTTATTAGAAAAATGCAATTATACAAACACACACAAAATGCCACGCCCAAGTCTCGCAGAGCCAAGCCGCCTATTTCGCGCATAGACAACGTTCCTAGCTGCAGCAGCGCCAGTTTGGCGACACCTTGGAATATCTTACTGTGTGAAGGCATATATCGTAAAAAAATTTTGAATTGAGCACCGATAAAAATAGACTCGAGAAAGCTTGTGATACAAATACTAAAATCCAAGCGTCGCAATGTATGCCTCGCTGTTTTGTTGCTGTCATCACACACAAAAAATTAGGTAGAAAGAGCTTGAAACATTTAATAAACACAAGATGGTAGGCTGTACCGTAAAACTAAGTGTCTCTCTGGCCGACGCCATAGCTCTCGCCATCGTAAAAACAGAATGTTAAGCAGTTGTCGAACCGATACTTAGGTCCCGCATAAGTGCAAGGATCAATGGATCACAGTGTTGGCGTCAAGTATTGTACTCTGTCTGTAAACATGAATATACGTATGGTAGCCACTGGTTCTGAATTCCTCTAGGATAGAAGACAAATTCTTCCTTTATTTTAAAGCCATCATCATGATGAGCGTATCATACAGCGGCATGCATACAACATCTCTATGTGCCTAGTAAAGAATAGAGAACACCAAGAACGAGATTATCTCAGAGAAGAAATAAATTGAAAACGCATTGATTGACTTTACAAAACAAGTGATGTATATATCTCAGTACGTCTTATTCTAGCAACGCCGCATATACAACTCGATTTAAGTTTGTAAGTTCACCAAGATGAAACCTTTAGTTATCGAACAGCGTTTGTCGCGTTATTCTATCTAGCCATTCTTCATCCGTTACAAACGTCTTCCTACTAGTAGATTGACTTTTAGGGCAATGTTAACTCGCTCCCCGATATAAGTATGGGTGAGCGTGGTGCCAATTAAGCTGTCATTCACTTTATCATCGCAGTTGGTAGCATGCCGCAAACCACTTCTTCCGAATCAGTGGTCGCAACGGAATAATCGTAGGCTGTGTAACGACTGATAGTGATCGATTACAAGTCGATTGCTCACTCGACGCACAGGGACAGACGACGACGGAGCAAATAGAGAGAAATTGTAAACAAACGATGCTCCAGAACCAGCGTTGAGGCTTTCCACCAGTGTTTAAGGGGACATCATGTGCTCTCTGAAGCTGTGCCAATCTTATTGTTAGCTTCGTTTATCGAGTGAATGAATGGGAATAAAAGGACCGATGCGTCCTTATACCACTACCTAACTCACCCAGGTTTACCCTTAGAAAGCGCAAACAAATATCTCTTCCACGACCCAACAAAACATGCCTGCCGACTGTGCAGTAACCAAGGACGTCACAGAAAAGTAACTCACATAAATCGAAAATGAGATAATGAAGGAAAGTGATGAGATTATATTGCTGTGCAATAATAATAGTTACATGTAGAACAGGACAGGGCGATGTGTGCGTAAGTCCAGTGCTTAATATTGAATTGCATAACGGGGCGATTCTTATCCTTGGTTTAGATCTCACTCTGCTTTGAAGACTGCACCTCAAAAATCTTTTGTCCCCCCCCCCCTTTTTTTTTATCATATCTCTAAAGAAAAAGGGTTCGTGTAAGGAGGCTTGGTGTCACAGTACGAGTTCCGAATCTGGCACCGTGCTCTGTAGGAAAGGTTTTCAGTGCCTTAAAATGTGCATATATGAACGGATGCACACTTTGGACGCACCAAGTTGGCGGTCAATGTCGCCGCAGTATTGAACGCGATGCGCGTGCAGACAGCGTGACTCGGCTCAACGCGGGGTGGTAAAAACTCGTTTGGAGTGCATGGAGAGAACTCGGGACATTTTATCGTGAACATCTGCACCTGGTCCCTTTTATTTACTTTCACGTACTTCTTATGCGGTATGCAACGATCACCCTGCCATAATACATTTCATTTCACATAGTTCACACGCGAGAAAAACCTTTGAGCGGCGCTACCCAAACAGTTCAGGGGAAGTTTAAAGAAAGAGTTTGCTAAGCCAGCACCTTGATTGGTCGAATACACACGCTCTTCTGGGCACAAATTTTAATAAAAATGAAAAAAAATTAAACTGGTAAGAGGTCAGGGACCACCAAATCTTCTTAACTCTTACTTTTTATTTATTACCTGTACCATTTTGTCTGTTTGAAACTGCGAGTCAGTAATAGAATTTTAAACACGCTTAGACAACTGGAATACGTTTCCCTGTAGTATCCGAGTATTGAGTGGATTCATAATAAGCTGAAGGGTGGTCGTAATTGACATAGCATTTGAAGGTAGCAGAACTAAAAAATATGTTAGTGGAGCGGGATTTACCACTTCTTTTTTCACTGCATGAAAAAGCGACAGGCAGCGACATGCCTCTTTATCAGCGACATTCCGCTTTCACTAAGACTTCAATAACGTCAAATGCCATATACCACAAGTGGGCAGCGCCTGTTCGTGCATAATGTTCTAGCGAGATAACTCGCTCTTGTGAATACTTGGGCACAGGATATCGGTTGAGGACAGAGGTATCCTGTGCCGGACAAGTTCATCTTACGGTGAAGTGCAGATGAATTCAGGACTGAAAGGATGAGTAATGTCAGCACATCAATTTTTTTAAAGCCACGAGTCTCTCATGCACTGTTACGAGGAACCGGAAATGACTGGTGAATGGAGAGGGAAACATAGAGATATATTTCACATAATGTAAACAATATCGTGCATGAAAAAAAAAAAACATGAAAGGCGTAGCTTACAGTGGCTTGATGAGGGCAAGGTGGATATCCCTGCAGAGGTGTCCGATGTTTCGTGTAGGTTCTCACTAGCCGTTGCCTATTCCCAACCTGGCGAATACCACTTTGGAAAATCAGCGTTTGTAAAGGGAGCGAGGTAAAGGAAAAAGGAGGGAGCAGAGGACAGTTGAAAAAGAAAAAGGAATATAAAACAACGAAATGAGATTCGGTGTAGAGCAAGTTTGATTGCTAGATATAAAAATGATAAGGCATACAACAAATCCACGCTAAAATCTTATCATCATGCACGGATGGATACCCACGGGCCACGTCCAACCACGAGACAAGTGAATGACAGTGTACATGCATAAAAAAATGTAGTTAGGCGACATAGGTTTGTGGCAACGAAGACGTACTGACACATTGAAACATGGCCACAAGATTTACAATAATTGTGACTGAGTTCCGTGAGATCATCTTAACGCTTAGTACGGTGCTGTAGCGGTATATGGTGCTCGGCTGCCGAACCGAAGGACGCAGGTTTGATTCCGGTTGAGGTGGTCGCATTTCTGTGCCGGTGAAATACTAGAGGCCCTTGTAGTGCGCGACGTCGGTGCAGGCTAAAGAACACCAGTCAGCAAAATCTTTCGGAGCTCTCCACTACGGCACCTCTCAGAACCATATCGTGGTTTTGGGAAGCAAAACCTCAGATATTATTATTATCCGAGACATACAGTGCACAATCTAAAAAAAAAGCTCTGGAAGCGAGAGCTACGTTTGAGGTTCCAGATCTTACTGCGATTGGTTCGGACACTTCAATACTTTACTAATTGGTACTAATGGGTAATTAAAAAAAGTTATACCACCACCGAAAGGCGTTGTACTCGGGCTTGATGTCCGGACCGGAACAAATTTTTCAGCAACTAAAAAGCATTATTTCCAGAAAACCCGTATGGATTTCCTCGTAGCTAGCTTCGTTGTACAAACGGGTGGTTGTCTATTCACCTTTCTTAATCCATTCGTCACCTTGTGAGATTCCACAGAACATCCACGGCATCATGTCAAACGGTACATCGGATGCTTTCGAATATTCAAAGTGTGTAATCAATACATTATAGCACATGCTAACGTGCCGAACTAATTGATCCTTTATTGGGAACAACACTGACCAAAGAATAACTTTCAAGAAGCTTGAGTG
Organism: Rhipicephalus microplus; assembly: GCF_043290135.1. NCBI lineage: Eukaryota > Metazoa > Arthropoda > Arachnida > Ixodida > Ixodidae > Rhipicephalus > Rhipicephalus microplus. Next base: position 225,051,987 of record NC_134701.1, on the reverse strand, counting down.
TGGTGAGCTGACGTCAAGTGGTCAAGTCTAGGTCAGGTCGGGATAGTGTGAGTAAGATTGTTTGGGTAGGTTAGAGAGAAAGTTTTGAGTAGTTCATAGGCATCAAGGAGAGAAAACAAATGTCAGGAAGATTAGAACACCTGTACAACGTGGCAACTAAATACGTACTAATTATCGACAAACGTTGCGTAGGACACTGACAGACACAATAATTATTATGCAAAGCCACGGTTTGACAGTTAGCATAAGCTGAACTTGTTCGAAATTTAATGCCGTGATGCCTTTACCTAAATGATATTGGAACAAGCTTGCGGAGATGTACTTCTTGTGCAAAGCTAATTTTTGCCTCCGTAAGTTGCAAGACAGTGTAGTAAATGGTCTATGGTTAGAGTATATAAAAAACAGTTGTAAAAGTGTGCCTGACAGTTTAACGGAGAAATTCTTTCTCATACTTAAAAAAGATCAAGAAAAAGAAAGGGTTGTTTATATACTTCGAGCTGAGTTTATATCAGGGTGGCCATCTAGCAACTGGTCCCGACGTGTAACACTGGTATAGACGTCTGGTCAGCGGACCGCTAGTTGTACAGACATCCAGATCAGTGTACTTTAAGAATACGAGTCCAGAGCAGTTTACCCATGGTCTGGACGTGTATACTGTTCTTGACGTGTACTTGACTACGTCCATGTACGCCTGAACACAGTCACGTTGAAGTGACAAGTACATGATGGCGACCAAGTCATGCCAATTCTGAGTAGCACTAGTTTGCGTGTGGCTTAAGCCATTTTAAGAACAGAATGGTCGGGAGAGTGTCATGAAACATGGCAGTACTAGGGAGGCCATGCGCTAAGACTTAGCACAGTCGCCTTGCAGGTGGCATCGATCTATGGCACTTGAGTTAAACAAGAATATATCCGTCCCTAACACATTGCCTCTCTCCTAGGCTTATTATGACCCACTTTCCTTGAAATCTAACCGAAACCACAGGCACAGTCTCTATTCGCACTTCAATTATCTTCAGTGAGATAAAGGATATTTCAACTGGTCGGCCATGCTGCTACTCTATCTCAACTCAGCTGAACCGAGTGGCTCAATAAAATTCACATTTTAAGAACATGCTATACTCGCGGACAACTTCCTTTGGCAACAAAGGGAAATCTACAGAGGCGGAACTTCCGCACATGTACCACCACGCTAAGTAGTCTGGTATGTCATGCATTCCGTACCACTATGGAGAGTGACGGCTGTGCGCTATCAGCGTTTCATATCGACGAAGACGCTGCTTGGCGTTCGAAGAGGCGCAGCGACCTCACGCCCTCAAAAACGCGAAGTGACAGCAAATAAAATAAAAAGAAATAAGATTATCTCGGTGCGAGCTCCACAATGAACAAGCCTGCGAGACCATACTTGCCTGCGTGGTGGTGGTGCCAGCAAAAGGGGTCCAGCTTCCCCTCGGGTTCACCAGGTAGGGCGTGGTCGTCTGGTGCTGGAGCGTGTGCTGAGGCGGCCCCCCGTACACCGGCGACGTCGTGGGTCGGTAGCGCAGCGCGGCGGCCTCGTAGCCGGTCGGGGCGTGTTGCTGCGTGCAAGCACGCACACAGGAAGAACGTGTTGCCACCGTCTTAACTACCATTTTCTTCACCGAGCGCTGTAATTAACAGATGCAAAGGCGCCTCGTCATTCACTCTTTGGCCATCTCAGCGTGCACGGGGAACAAAACGTCCTTTCTGATGCGCAGCGTGGATGGTAGCTGATGTTGTGGCTCTAATAAAGCTGCGATAGGAGAAAACTCCCAAGCATTTCCCCGAGGGTGAACATGTTAAGTGCGAATACACGGGGTGATGCTATGAGGGGTATTTATTATTTCGCACTGTTATATTTATTAATCACACTATGGTGCATTTATGGTGTAATGGTTCCTGGGAATCGCGATTTGATCACACGGGGGAGTTTACGTTAACTCACTGGCGAATGCCATTGGATTTTACTTTACTCCCCTCACTCCCCCTCACGACCCGCTCTCGACGGGGAACTCAGAGAGAAGGTGGGCGCGCGAGAGAGAGGGGTGCGCGCGCAGCTGCAGTGAGCGAGGAGTGCGGAGGAGCGAGCGAAGGGGGAGGGGGTATAAGGCGTGTTACTGACACCGATATCAGCGTCGCGTCCGTGGCTTATTCGGTAGAGCGTCGCGCTGCGGCCCGCCAAGTCTTCTTTCTTTTAAAGATAGAGAGAAGACTGCGGACGCCGCCGACGGCGGTGGATGGTTTGGGGTCGCTTATAAAGTGTATTCACACTTAAAATTGCAAACCTTTTTTTTTCTTAATTTTATTCCCGCTTCGTTTCACTTCGAGGAAAGCGCGGATGATACGGAGAACCTTGAACCGTTTATTGCATTGACGAAGCCAGGAGAGTAACGGGTAGCCAGTTTTATGCACCCTCCTCCCCCCGATATATTTTTCAATTTTGACTATGCGTATGTTTACGCACACGTACGAATGTACGAACACGCATAAAGGTTGCTGCTAACCATCCCCATCACCCTGTCCACCGAAAATATGTATTACCACACTTTTCATTCAATGATTTTACCAGGGTGCATGCGCGCGCGCGCGCGTGCACACACACACACCCACACACACACACACACACACACACACACACACACACACACACACACACACACACACACACACACACGCACACACACAACCTTTAAGCGCAGCCACTAACAACACTTTACACTTTGTTGTTTGTCTTTTCGTATTTTTCATTTGCATTCCACTGCAGTGACTAACGCGCAGGTTCTTGTTTGACTTGAAAGGTTGCTATTACGAAAGTTCAACACTGAACAGTCGTCGTTGCACATTTTGCGCACCGAACTTCCTACGTAACTTCTACAGCCTTGCGCACTTTGTATAAAACGGGGTATATACATACACCTCTTCAACATACTGGAAATGTAGACACGTAGGACAAATGTGCCTTCGACACGAGCTCCAATCAATGCCTTTTCAGAGATGCGACTTGTAGTTTTACGATGAATTATTATGGGTAGTTTCATTATAGTCTGGCTGAATTGAATCTAAAGAAGTGGCTTCATGCCGGCCGATGTGACCGCGTGTCATCAACATGAAATGAATGACCTTTCTTATGCTTTAGCTCGGGGTAGTGATCCAATGTTGAAACAATAAAGTCAAATAATTATACAGTGCCTTTGCACTATAAAAACGTGGAGTGCAAATATTTACTGTGTCTGCCGAGAAAGGTTCAACTTGAACCAACAGAACGGGGCTTCTTACATTCCCGTGACCGATTCTCTCACTTCGGGAACAGTATATATCTTAAAGGAGCCCTCTAACTCTGGGAAACATCGGTGCTTACTGCATAACCTGTAGTGGCGCTCACCAGCACTATGATGAGTGGAAATGACAACGGAAGGGACACCTCTGTGATTGGACAAATGTAACGTAAAATAATGTGGCATTGCGTCAAAATATGGGTTACTGTTGCATTCAATTTTTTTTCTTGATTTTTCCCTCAATGCCGAAGAGAATAAAGCTCTCCGATTTTTTTCAGCTTGAAAACTGCAAAGCTGATCAAAGAATGCGCCAAATGCCACGGTGCTGGAGGAAACGTGTCGGGGACGCTCCAGGCGCCGTAGTTTGAAGGAACTAGAGAGTTTTAGGATAGCGCACCGCGAGCCCTTGCTGTGAGGTCTCTGCTATTGCGCATGAGTCGTAACGTGAGTCGAGACGCTGCCCGGCAACGCAACGCTGTGGACGCGCTTCACGTCGGCTCTGCCTTTTATGAATGTTTTCCGCAGTTTTATTAGGTCAAATACCTAGCAATCGACCACCACCGGATAGAGGGGGTCCTTCCGAACGCTTTGACACCAAAAACCTAGGTGAGAGACTCTTTTTGAAGCTTTTTCAATGTGGAAAAACCACCCGAGCTACAAGTGTGCCCAGCTAAGCCTACACCGACAAGGCCGACGCCGGCCTCGGGAAGGGTGATCCACGGTGCCGAGTTGTAAGCCAAGAGACCGGACGCACCTCCGAAATGGACGTAGATGATGCAGAAGTGGGGGAAACTCCAAGTAATGATACCAGAGAGGACGATAGCGATCCAACGAGACGAGACGTTGACGGCGACGCGGAGGGCTGGATCGAAGTCACGTATAAAAGGAAGGGCCGTGTGAGCTCTGGCGAAGAGACAGCACAGAAAGGCACCCGCTCGAGAAGTCCGACGTGCAGAGGTGGGAAGAGCATCGTGAACAAGATTTTACAAGCAAGCAAGATGCCAAGGCTACCTGCAGATGACATCAAGATAATCGTCAGACCAAGAGACGGGCGGAGGATTAGACCCACGTGTAGAGCTAGCCTTGACGAAGCGATACGGCAAGAAGCAGGGGTGAGCAACGACGAAATCTTCACAGTCTGCCCCAAGCCTACACAAAATATCCTGGTGATCAGCACACAGGATGAGAAGACGGCGACGAAATTCGTCAAAATCAAGAATTTAAAGATCAACGGGAGGAAGTACGAGACCAACGCGTACGTCTGAGCACCGGAACACATGGCCAAGGGGATAATCCGCAACATTCCCCTGAAGTACACACAAGATCAGCTTATGCATGCCCTGGTGAACGCGAGGAACCCTTCATTGGCGTACGCCAAGAGACTGGGGAGCAAGACCACCGTGATACTACTGTACGAAGGCAACAGGGTCCCCATGTGGGCTTACTTCAACAGCATCATGATGAAAGTTTCCCTCTACCGGAAGCAAATAGACTTTTGTAAAGAGTGCGGGAGGCTCGAGCACAGGCCCGATGTGTGCCCAAGACCGACAGACAAGTTGTGCCCGGCGTGTGGTGCCAAAAATCCTACCAGAGAACATGAATGCACTCCCAAGTACAAGCTCTGCGGAGACGCACACCCCGCGGCAGACCAGACTTGCAGGGCTAAATTTAAGACCCCATGCTTCGTAAAGCAACGAAGTATGGGGTAAAGCAACGGGTATGGGCTGCGAGGAGAAACGAGGAAGAACTCCAGCGGGAAGCCGACTCACCAGACCAGGACACCTGGGGAAGCAGCAACACACAACCAGCCCGTCAACCCACATCAAGGTCCAGATCTAGATCCAAGTCCAGGCTGGGAGCCTGGGGACTACGTCACTTGGGGTCAAGGTCCAGAAGCAGACCCAGGACCAGGAGTGGGCGGAGATCCACCTCGAGGGGAAGGACGCCCGAAGCGACAACGAAACAGCAAGGAGAACAGAAGACGCCAGACAAGTGGGCTGGTCAGACGTAGTGGCCAATCGCGATTCGGCAAGGTCCGGCAATAATAGTAACGCTAGGGATAATTACAGAGACATAGAGAAACGCGGAGAGGTAACAGAACGGAAAACAAGCTACTCAGACAGGAGCTAGAAAAAGCAAAAAAGCAAAACTGTGAATCAGCTGAAAAATGAACTACATACAGCAAACACTTAATGAAATACTCATGAAAATGCAGATGAAGACGTCACCTCCGTTGACCGCCATCGCAGCCTACTCTACGCCAGCGACCAAAACCACAGGGGAGAGAGAGAATGAGGAGGTAGAAATGGTAGCAGTGGAAACACAGCAACCAGGCGCCTAGCGAAAAATCCCGCTGACGAAGACCAAAGAGCAAAATGACTCAGAAAAAGAGGTCAAGAGGCCCCATTCTAGCTCGAAAAAACAGACGTCCTCAAGGATATGATGAACAAACTGTCGGACAAAATGGAGAAAATGTTCGAGATGCTGGTCGTGTGGCTTAGCGACAGTGAGGCGGAGAGTAAGGCGCTGGCACTAAAATACGACAAGTGGCTCGAAGAGCTAAAGAAGAACATTTCTTAGACATGGCGGGCACCAAAATGAGAAAACTCGTAATATGGCAGTGGAACTCCCATGGCTTCTTAATAAAAAAGCATCGATGGCGCAACTAATCAAAATCACCACAAAAAGAAAAAAACCTGACGTGATCATTCTGCAGGAGACATTCGACCACGCCAAAATTGCCGGGTATGCCATCCACAAACAACGTACAGAAGGAAAGGGGAGAGACATAGTCGTGACCACATTAGTGAAGAAGGGGCTAGTTGCTATCCCACACATTACGAAGCAAGTCTTGGATATCAAGCACATTCTTATAGAAGTCGTGCCACGCAAAAAAAAAAGGAGAGCAGACTTTTGTCCTAAACGTATACAGCAGCCCGTCTAAAAAGGCCCTAAAGCATAATTTTGAAGAACTGATTAACGAAACGATGTACATCGCAGGCGACAACCAACTTGTTATTGGAGGAGTTTTTAACGCTCCACACACGCAGTGGGGATATGGGCACTCGTCGAAGAAAGGAAAAAACCTTGCCGACCTCATCGAAAAGGCCGAACTAACCATTCTGAATGAGCCAGCCTCGCACACCAGAATCGGTGTAGGTCCGCACAGGGACACCAGGCCGGACCTAACCCTCTGCAAGAACGCCGGGCGAATCACGAGGGAAAATACCTTTGAAGACCTGGGAAGTGATCACAGGATCCTCAGCATCGCCCTAGGCAATCCTCCCACCAGGAATTGCAAACGGACAATAGGGCGCGTAGATTGGGACAAATTCCGCAAAAACAGAAACGAGAAAGAACAGGGACCCATCGAAAACATAGAAGAATGGAACAGAGAACTTTTACGAGACCAAGAAAAAGCCGCAACCGAAATGGAGTGGGATGATGACTGTTTGGCTCGACGAGAAGAGGAAGATGAGTGTGGCGGAACCCTCTCAATGCGGATGGACAGCAGGCTTGCGCACCTTGTCGAAGCCAAAAAATATATTCAGAAACGGCTGCAGAGGCAAAAACACAATCGAAATTTAAGGAGAAAACTCGCTGAGCTAAACAAGCACATCGAAACACACTGTACCCAGCTATGCCATCAGGAATGGGACGAAGTGTGCGATGCCAAGGACGGCAACATAAACACAGGCAAGACATGGAAAATCCTCAAGCACCTGCTGGACCCGTCGGCCACCAAAACGGCGGTGAAAGCGGAAATGACCAAGTTAAGACACAGGTATAAAGGGAACATCCATCAGATGGGTGATGAAATCGTCAAGCTCTATCTCGGCAGACCTCCGGCAGTCGAACACTAGGAATACTCTGATTCTCCCAACGAAGATCTTGACAGAGACTTTTCACAGCAAGAAATCAGGGCAGTCCTGCAGACTATCAAGACCAAGTCAGCTCTAGGTCCCGACAAAGTGTCCAACAATATGCTCCGGAACCTGGACGACCAGGGAACGAGCCGTTTGACAGACTTCATCAACGAGTGCTGGAGAAACAGGAAGATACCCGACGAATGGAAGAAATTCGACGTGATCCTCATTCCTAAGCCGGGTCGACCCCTAGCAATCCAGAACATGCGGCCCATCTCCCTGACTTCTTGCGTCGGTAAAGTAATAGAGCATGCTTGCCTGAACAGGGTTAACGGCTACCTTGAGTGTAACAACGTATACCGCAGCAACATGATCGGCTTCAGAAGAGGGCTCCCCGCACAAGATGCCATGATACAACTAAAGGAGCAAGTCATAGACCCAATCGGACGAGGCATGAGGGCAATAATCGGGCTAGAACTAAGGGAGGCCTTCGACATGATCGAGCACGCAGCCATTCTAAAACGAACTGCGCAACTCGGCCTAGGCGAGCGCACGTACAAGTACATCAGAAATTTTCTTACGGGAAGAACTGCCACGGTTAGACTGGACGAGGAGGAGAGCATCCAAGTGGACATGGGCAGCGCTGGCACACCACAAGGGTCCGTCGTGTCACCGATGCTGTTTAACCTCGTCATGATGGGGTTATCAGAAAAATTTGAGCGAATCGAAGGCATAAATCACACAATTTATGCAGACGACATTACGGTTTGAACTGCGCAAGACACCAGTGAAGGCGAGATGGAGAATAGACTTCCAGAGGCGGTGGATGCAGTCGAGAGTCATCTGGATGGCACCGGATTGGAATGCTCACCGGCCAAATCAGAACTGCTACTATACCACCCCAAAAGACTAGGCATACATTGCAGAAACGTAGCAGAATTGCCAAAAAAAAAATCAGGATAGCCACTAGAAATTGCACGGCGATACTTTTGGTTCAGAAGATCAGAGTCCTGGGTCTCTGGATCGAAGCCAGGGAACCAATGGGGAAACTATAATGTGCCTGGAAAAAAAAAGTCATGGCGGCCGTTAGGCTAATACAAAGAGTATCTAGTAAACGAAGGGGCATTAAAGAAAGAAACGTTGTACGACTCGTCCAGGCCTTCGTGATCAGCCATGTCACCTACGTAGCGGCGTTCGTCCACTGGAACAAAGCCGAGAAAGACAAAGTCGACGCGCTGATTAGAAAAGCGTACACGGCTGCGCTGGGTCTACCGCAATACACAAACAACGAAAGGCTGCTACAACTCGGAGTACATAACACGCTGGACGAGATCGCTGAAGCACAAAGGATAGCGCAACTCAAACGATTGTCTGGAACCATGGCGGGTAGAGAAATCATGGAAAAGATCTCCATTAATTACCACGGAATGAAAGGTCCCAAGGCGCAGATTCACCCGGACGTCCGGTCCGTGATAACTACGGAAAACATCCCAAAAAATATGCACCCTGCACAAAACGTTGAGAGACGAAAAAGCCGCACGAAAATGATCCTTGAAAACCATGGAATGCGGGAGGGTGTGCTTTTTGTAGACGCCGCCCGGTATTCTCGAAATAAAGATATCAGTAATAGGGTTGTGCATGGCTCCTTCTTCGCAATGGCGGTCATAGACACAAAAGAGAAGATCTTGACCGCGGGCTCCGTAAGGACCAGATCGTCGGAGGCAGCGGAAGAAATTGCCATTGCACTGGCTGTAGTCGGTGGTCGAAAACACGACAGATTAATAATCAGTGACTCCAAAATGGCCATTAGGAATTTCACAAAGGGATGGGTCTCCACCGAAGCAGCCAAAATCCTGAACCGCAGAGCAGAAGATATCCGGAACGGCGAAATTGTACCCAAATACCTCAAGTGGATCCCGGCGCACATGGGGGAATTAAACATCGAAGACACAACCATCCCTCAAAACCTCAACGAGAAGGCCCACCGAACCGTGCGAGAACTAACCCACCACGACTCGGATAGCGACGGCCCGGCCCCCCGCACCCACTACAGAAGGGGGGACGACTCCGGTGGAGGCGATGGGGATGATGGAGGTGATGACAATAATAGGGAGTTTTAGTGCTAGGTACGCATTCTCTTGGGGCCTTGCGGGCTTGGGAGCGCGCGGCGTTGCGTGCCCAACCCATACGCAACGGGAATGCCTTTTAGTTGGCGCCACGGTGGCACGCACGCAAACGCAAGCCGCACGAAGTTCACACGTGCTCGCAGAGCCATAGCGTCTTGTCGCGTAAGTATTATTTAAGTCTTTTTATGATTCAAAATGTTAAATTAAACATACATAGTGATCAGGACACTTTTTTTATTGTGTACAGTAATCTAGTATACGCAAAAAAGTGAAAAATACAAGGTTATTGTAACGACAGTGTCGACATCTTGTGACACTTCGTGCAACGGCAGTCATGAACATGTTAGCTTACGCGTAATGTTTTTGAGGTGAAAATGAATAAAAGTGTTACTCATTTTTAATATTGTCACTGCGCAGTTTTTGCGCCAGATGTACAATGCACAATGTTTCTGCAATAACAAAGTGTTGGTTGTCTGTTTCACTATAGCTGCGCTAGATGGCGCCACCTACTCAGCTGGTCTGGGGCTGGCATATGCCTTTTAGTTTTTATGTTCCAGGCCATTCTAGCTTTGGAAATCTGGCTCAAACCGTGTAATCGCTATAAGTGCTCGCACTTTGGCTTATTCAACTCGACGGCTAGAGTATCCGCAGTGCAGATACCGTGAGTTCTTGCGAAGGCGGACCGCGCGGACGCATGGCCCCATCGCCCCAGCGATCTTGCGACGCATCTGTTTGGGGTTTCGCGAATGCGCAATACCGCCGCCCTGACGTCTTGCGTACGCAAGCCGCTTGGGTACCCAGCACTAAAACTCCCTAATGAATATGCGATACAAGACGACAGACAGACTGGTCACGTATCATGACATATTGGCACATTATAAGCGACAACAAGAAGAATATCCGCCACCACACAAACAGCTAGACAGATCTCAAGAAAGATTGGCGAAGATTGCAAACCAGAGCCTTTTCAAATCCAGTACACCTGAACAGAGTAAATTCTAGACAATACCCGCAAACAAGCTGTACCCTCTGTAAGCACGAACACGCAGATATAGCACATATTCTATGGCAATGCACACAGGTCACAGTAATATAGCGAGAGGACAATATAAAACCGGACCTTCTCGAGGAGCGCTGGCTAAGTGCGCTGATTAGCTCAGATCTGCACGACCAACTGTGGGCAATCCAGCGAGCCCGGACAGTGGTGGAAAGGCTACGCCTCGCCGCACAAAACGTCGGGGTGGCCTGAGCCCGGGCCCGTAACCCTGCAGGGTTTCCTTTTTCTTAAATAAAGTTTTTCCGTCCGTCCGTAACGTGAGTGAGCGTTTGCGTTCGCAGCCCGCACGCAGAAAATCCGAAATAGCGTGCGCCGATCATGGCCCGCAAGTGGCCCGCAAACGCTTCTTTCGAGGCTATGGTGCCGCTGCGATCGTGCGTTGCGGTTTGCAGCAGGGCAAACGCTATTCTAAAACTCGTATGGCGCCCGCTACGCCCACAACACACGCAGCGCTTGCAAATAGTATTCTAAAACTCTCTACTAAGAGAAAAAAAAATGGAAGTATATCCACGGAGTGAATGATGGATAGTGGGGCGAAGAATTCGTTCGTCCATTCGTTCTTGCTTCCGTCCGTCCATGCGTCCGTCAGTGTGACCATCCATGCGTCCATCAGCCCTTCCGTGCGTGCGTCTGTTCGTGCGTCCGTCCCTGCGTTCGTCCATGCAGCCGCCTCTGCGTCCGTTCATGCGTCCATCCATGCATCTGTCTATGTGTCCATTCGTCCATCTATTCAACACTCCAAGTACCACCATCTCGCATTTTTTTTATTGATATGATATATAAGGAGATGTTGGCGCACCATTATGGCGCCGGCTACTCCTTAGCCGTTAATTGAAACTTGAACACGTATCTTGAAGCAAAAACATACAAAGCAGTGCATGGAAAATAGAAAACTCAGGCACAGATATGTAAAGACACACTTATACGTACATATCACAATGGTAAGTAAATGTTTGAAAGTCATTGTAAGAAGTCTCTGGAAACAACAAAACACAAACAACAAACACAAAATACAACAACAAAATAACAAAGCACTCGTCTGGTCCTTATAAAGATGCATTCGCTCGTATGTACATAATAGTCGACACGTCATTCATTTCACAACACACACGTGATAGGTGTCACATGATACTGTATATAATAAGTACATGTGTTACAGATGAAAGCTTGTTCTTTGTTAATACTTGTCAGCAATCCCGCTGTCTTGTAAAAAACGTGTTAATGCTCTTAAAGCGTGGGACTGTAAAAACTCCAGTTGGCCACGGGCCCAGAAGTTTTTTCATGCTAAATGGTCTGTGGTCCAATGCGAACAGTTCGCTTTTAAGACGGCGTCTTGGCGTGTCATGATGTGGGCAGTCTATGAGAAGGTGGCATACGTCTTCATCTATAAATCCACAATCGCATTCGGGAGTTTCAGCTCTGCCGATTCTGTGCAAAAAATGTTTTGTGTATGCGGTGCCTAGCCTCAATCGGTGAATTAGAGTTTCCATCCTTCTATCTAATGCCAGCGAAATTTTGAATTCAATAAATGGATCGATGTGGTATAAATCGCAGCTCTTTGTACTTTGGTCAAACCAAGCAGTTTTGCTCATTCTGAAAGTTGTATTCTTTATAATACTACGCAATTCATTTTTCGAAATCGGTAAAGAAACAGTAACGTCTTTACGATGTGCTTGTCGTGCTGCTTCATCGGCAGCTGTGTTTCCAGGAATGTTGCAGTGGCCAGGTATCCACTGGAATTCGATCTCATGTTGCGCCTTCTTTGCTTTAGTGAGCTCCTTCAGCGTTTCGTATGTCATACTATCACTTATTACTGTCCTGTTTGTACTGGAGAGTGATCTTAATGCGGCCTGTGAGTCACTGAAAAGTACCCATTTTCTAGCGTCTGCTACCGAGTTTATAAACTTTAGAGCATACAGAATAGCGAAGAGCTCAGATGTTGTAGATGACGTCGTGCGGCATATTTTAAACGATTCCTGAATATTGAGCTGCGGTATGATAAATGCCGATGTTGAAGACGTTGTAGTACTTGAGCCATCTGTGTAAATATGTATGTACCCTGGATACCGCATGTGTATCTGATAAAGCGCTAGTTGTTGAGCAGCTTGGATGAACATGTCTTTCTTTCTAATAATGCCATCCACTGAGAATTCAATGCTTGGTATAACAAGCACCCATGGAGGATAGTCCATTTCAGAGTTCCAAAATTCATGGCTGGGTAATATATGTACATTACTCTGGACTTCGTTATGAGCATTGCTTTTATCTCTTAGTAAAATCTCCAGCGCCAATGGGTGGTCCCTGTGTTGCGTCTGTAAGCGAAAAAAATGGCGGCATGTTTCAATTGTTCTCATGACTGGAAAGGGTGGTTGTCGAGTCTCTGCTATGACAAGGCTGCTGGAAGTCGCTCGTGGAACACCTATGCAGACGCGCAGTCCCCTAGCTAATAGTCTTTGAAGTCGCTCCTCTGAAGTGCGGGAAAGGCCGTGTAACACTGCTGCAGAATATGCAACTTTTTGTCGTATTAAAGCATTGTGAACAGCGAGCATGGATGATACAGATCCGCCCCATGATGTGCCAGCAATTCTGCGGAGTATATTCACTAGTGTATTCACCTCGTTTTCGAGTTTCTTTATGTGAGGCTCCCATGATAGCTGCCTATCAAGTATTACTCCGAGAAATCGATGCTGTGTCACAATCATTAGTGGTTCTTCTTCTAAATTGAGATTGAAGTTCTTTAACTTCTTTCTTACGGGTGAAGGGCAATACAGCTGTCTTTGCGTGCGATAGAATCATTCCTCTTTCTTTTAAAACGTTGTTGACAATATTTATTCCGTCTTGCAATGCAATCTGAATTAACCGTATGTCCGTGCCAGATGCCCAAATGCACACATCATCTGCATATAAGGAGTATTTCAACCTTGAAGGCAGTCTTTTAGCTAAATCAGCCATAACATAGTTGAAAAGAAAAGGGCTGAGTACGCTTCCTTGTGGCACTCCCTGTCTGACGTCGTGTTCTGCACTTTTTCCTTCGCTTGTCTGAATGAATATTTTACGACCTGATAAAAATTTGGATACCCACCGCAAAGACCTGCCGGATAGTCCGTGTTCCAACATACTCAGCAGAACATGAGTGTGACTGACTGTGTCAAATGCCCTTTTGATGTCCAAGAACACTGCGACCGTCAAACTACCACAGGCGCGTTCATGCTCCACATACGTTACTAGGTCCAGTATTGCATCCATTGTGCATCTCTGTTTCCTAAATCCTGTCAAGTAGTTGGAGAATACACCAGTTCTGTTGCACCACCATTGAAGTCGCGCATCAATCATTTTTTCCATTACCTTACATAAACAGCTTGTCAGACTGATTGGACGGAAGGATTCAAGGTTCAAGGGTGTCTTAGCCGGTTTTAAGATCGGAATTATGCGAGCAGACTTCCAAGACTCGGGTACAATTTCTTGCGTCCATAGATTATTGTAAATATCTAAGAGAATAGTTGTGCCTGTGGGCCCAAGGTTCTTTAGCATATTGTACGTAATGCCGTCCGGTCCAGAGGCCGATTTTTGACGACATGATGCTATAGCACAATGCAGCTCCCTTAACGTAAATACAGGGTCTAGCTGAGGATGCTCGGCCCAAAAGCAAGCATTAATTTTCTGGCTGGCTAATGCAACAGAATTATCAAATAAGGTACATTGTGATGCGGCGGGCTTACTGATAAGTTGACAAAATTCATCTGCTACCACAGCTTCCGGTTTGTCCAAAGCTACAGCAAGAGCACGAAATGGGAAGCTCTGTGATACAGGGCCACTAAGTGCTCGAATTACAAGCCAAATTCTTGGAACAGGTGTGTGGGGAGAGAGCGTGCCACAGAAATCACGCCAGCGTCGTTTACCTAAATTTTCTAGCCGTCTGCGCATTACACTGTGGATTTTCTGTGCATTTTTGTATGCTTCTAAACTTCCGCTGCGTCGATATGCCCTTTCTAAACGTCGTCTGATGGCTCTTAGATGTTCATACTCTCCATCGACTGCAGCATAGTCTTTTGGAATCGGGACTTTGTACATTTATTCGCATTATCTTGCAAAAATTCAGTAAACCTTTCAACTGTCGTGAGTTCACTATTTTGGTTTGTTATGTGGTGCCGAAAAGCTTTCCAGTTCGTCAATTTGCTGTAGCGTCTGGTGTCGTCTTTTCGCAAGTAGGGGTGACTTATTAGAATGGGAAAATGGTCACTTCCACGTGTTTCTACATCCGTCGTCCATACCACACCATTCACTAGATCTTGGGAACACAAGGTTACATCGATGCAACTAGAGTAATTATGCCCTCGGAGAAAAGTTGGGGAGCCGTCATTTAAAATTGTCAAATTGCATTTGTCTGCGGCACACTCAACAATGTTCCCACGTGCATCACATCGATCACTACCCCAGATTATGTTGTGCGCATTAAAGTCTCCGCATATAAACGTATATGAATTAGAAATGTTGAAGATATTTGTTAGCTCTTCCACCGAAATGCGGCTTGAAGGTTGTAGGTAAAAATTGATCACTGTAAAGCACTGCTCACCAAAGGATACTTTGCAAGTGACGAATTCCGGGAAGTCCGAATCACTTGAGTTAACTTGATGAGAAGGTAGGTCCTTTCTGACGCACAAATGTACTCTGCTAGGACCACTTCGACGAGATGACTTATATATCACGTAGTTGGAGAGGCGGAAATCATCATTCATTCTTGCCTCTTGGATGCAAAGTATTGGAAAGTTATACTGCAGAAGGAGTTTACGGAAGTCAGCACACTTCCTTCGAAGACCATTGGCATTTCACTGGTATATGGAGACATCTTTGTAGCGCTTATTCATATGCTACTTGTCGCACGTTTGACCCGGACTGTTGACACAGTAGTGCTTCCAGAGGCAGCAGGGCTTTTACTTCTGGCAGGTTGTTTGCTTCCGGTAAAGCAGACAGGATTGCCTTAAGTGCTGCGAAAAGCATTGGCAGAATCAATTGCATGACTGATGCAGAGGCACGGTCTCCATTGAATGGTTGATTTTCTGAGGCCTGTTGAGAATGACGTGGCGTTTTGGGGCGAACACTGGCACTGTCGGTTTTGCTACTTTCCGGCAGAGGACCCGTGGGCGTTCGTAGCTTTGACGCGTAGGTTGGGTTACTTGAAGGTACTTCTCGTGAGTGGTCTCTCGAGTGTGCTCTTGGCGTCTCTCTTGGCGGTTCTCTTGGCGTGCTTGTCGGCTGTTGTTGCGGTGGCCGCTGAGGTGGATCACGTACAGGATGAACAATCTCAAGGTTTGGAGATGGTTCATTGGGGCGCGGTTTTCTTCCATGGATGAGCTCATGCTGACGCATTTTTGTAGCAGCTTTACTTTGCGGGCAGCCTGAATATGAGGCAGCGTGATTACCTGCACAGTTTGCACACTTAGGCTGAAGAACAGACTTGCACTCCTTATGATGGTGTTCTTCTGAGCAGATCTTACACCGGCGTGTGTTACGGCAACTTTTCGCCATGTGTCCGAATCGCTGGCAGTTATAGCACCGAAGTGCTGGACCAAGATATTCTTCCACTGGGTGACTGGTGAATCCTAAGTAGATTCTTCCTGGAATCGGGCGGTCATCTCGAAAAGTCAGGATCACTGAGTGAAGTGGACGCGTCGTTACTCCTCCATCTTCCTGGCGGTAGTATTTTATTTGCCGTCGCGCCGATATAACCCCTGCATCTCTCAAGTACTCTAGGAGTTGTTCGTCTGAATACTGCAGAGGAACATTTTTTACTTTCCCAACGTTCCGAGTGTATGACTCTGGGATGAAAGGCTTAACTTCCAGGCCACCTACATTTGAAAGCATCAGAAGTCGCTTAGCTGAACTTAAGGAAGCAACGCTGACACTAAAGCTTCCATCTCTGGTCGTTCTGAATGACTGCACTTTTTCTTTAGCAGCGGAAACTACTTCAGCTGACACTCGATTAAGGTTCACTTTCCAGAAGCTAGCACCTTCAGCTGTTGGACGAAAGACGACTGGGATACCCTCTGCTCGTTTCTTTTTATAAGTAACCAACGTAAATGGTTCATCTTCGCCCATGTCTTCTTCATCACTTAGGTGATAAGTTGGCGTTTTATCGTCGAGAGGATTCTCTTCTAAGCGAGGCTTCTTGCTTTCAGCTTCATCGTCTTCCAATGCTGCTGTGCTCGCTTGAGCCATTTCGTGGTTGTGAATTTGCAAACGTGCCGGCTTTATGATGCTTGGACGCACCTGTAAGCCCCCAGGCTTTTCATTGTGTCCTGCAGTATCACTCATGTGGTTTAACGCACTTGGACGAGCATAAGGCTCGTGGCGATGGCTACCAACCACCGTAGTGGTCGCGTACTAGCCAAATCTTTGATAACGGAACCTCGTACCTGTAGAGCGCCGAGCCCTCGAAGTCTTCACCCGGCGTCTTGTCGGCACACCGCGAAGAAAAAACGGTGCCACGTTCTTCGTGGTTCCTCGCGACGCTAGCTGCGTCGCAGCGGTGACGGCGGTGTCTACGGCGAACGCTATGCAGGTGGCTCTTCTTCCGGCGCAGCGAACACAAAAACGGACATAAAATGGTCAAATGCAAGTCCTCCCACCAGATTTTTCGTCAGGATGGTCGCGATGACTTGTGGCGTCGATTCGTAACGACAAATACGCTGGATATCACCATCTCGCATCTTTTCATCATATATTCCCCATATAGAAGCACCGCCATCCAGCGGACATTCCAAGGACTAAACGAGAGGTGGCACACGCACACTTTCTTACGGCTTGCGCTTCGGGTCCACTTTCCACCTTTAACCACCTCCAGTTCATGGTATATACTAGTTCACTGTATTCATGGCACTGTGGCCGAACGCTCGCTATACCTTTCGAAAACCAAGGAGGTTACGCCCAGCGAGTATGACGTAGCAAACTTTTTCAGTCAGATAGTGCTCAATGTACATGCCAATGGCTGCTAATGGGAAATGAGAGGCGGAGAATTCGGCTTTTACTTTCTTACGGCTTGCGCTTCGCATCTACTTCCCATTTTTAACCACGTCGAGTTCATTCATGGTATATACAAGTTCATTGTATTCATGGCACTGCGGCTCAACGCTCGCTAAACCTTTCTAAAGCTAAGGAGGTTACACCCAGCGAGTATAACGTAGCAACCCTTTCTTGTCAGATAGTGCTCAATTTACATGCCAATGGCTGCTAATGGTGATCGCAGCAAGCGCGTTAACTAAAAGCCGAATGCTCCTGTCTCTCATTCCCCATTAGCAGCCATTGACATGTACATTGAGCACTATTTTTTATTGTTCAACAACGCACAGAAGAAGTCTCTCACCGACACCACCTTGGAGGTCAAAATGTTGAAGTTTATAAGAAGTTTCGCCCCTAAAAAAAACAAAAAAAAACTGTGAGAGGGTTGATATATAGAGACGCTATCACAAAAAGAAAGAATAGTAAAGCTACAAAACGTCATAGAAGCCTTCGCGAGCTGCCTCGTTTTCCACGCGTCATTCCATTGTCAAATACCACATTATTTGTTATAACAAAGTTACCATCACAACGGCGTCCTCAGTACGTTGGAAATGACGGGTATTAATGCATGTAAGCTTCCTGTGCGGCAGGGCTTCAAATTTATTTCATTGAGCAGCCTTCAGACGGTTAGGTGAGCCCACGAAAATTGAGTTGAGAGTAAGCATTAATTCATTGTATTTTGTTATATTTACGTTGAATAACTTTGGACTGCGTGTACCTATCGCAGCTTTTCTTGCAGCACTTATCTCTGAAGCCTCCAGTGCACGCAACCAGCTATAAAACATTTAAAACAATGGGGTCGTGAAAAGTGTTAGACGGTCCCTTTATTTTCACCAAAGGGTAAACTTGGCCGCTTTGAGTTGTATCCATTAGATGGGTGTATTTATTAAGCAGTGTGGGAGGCATAGAAATAACTCGAGATAACCTGCTTTCTTTAAAGTAGCACAAATAGTATCGTCTTCCTTGCACTAACGTTAGTAAGCAGCCTTCAGATTGCGTTAACATTGTGAAAAAGATGGCTAATCAGTGTGCTTCGAAAAATCATTGTCTAGAGTGTTTCCTCATCGCGTAATTTAACCCAAGGTTGATATGGCCAACGCCCTCGGCAGTTTTTAGGCTATTGATTCTTAACTATGAAATAAAAACTACTGGGAAAATTAAAGCGTTTGTCAAAAATCCCGGCCAAATATCGTATCACACAAATGCCGACATCGGCAACATGGCGAAATGGTAGCTATAGTCCACAGCAAAAAAAAAAATGGTTCCAAATCTGCATGTTACACCGCGAATGTAGAAGAAAGACGATAATCTTGTGTCTGGAGAGAGTGAAAAAAACGTTTATTTGATGTTCTGCGCAAGAAAATCGCTAAATGGTATTCAGGAGGCGCTGCATTAGAGTGCCTCGAGCGTGTAGCGGAGGCGAACGAGCGCATCGAGGCACGCTAGACACAAGCGCCATCTGGCAGTTGTCTTCGAAAACGAAGGCGTGCAGACTGCGGAGAAAGATGCGCGCCAGTCTCGGAGGTGATAAGGTGTAGAACGCAAAACGATGGGCAGATGCCACCACCGTGACGTCATGGTAAAGCGTTGGAAACACCTTTTTAAGCATCGCGTTGGACTGTCAGCGCAGTGGGATAAACGCTACATTCCTTAGAGTTACTTGTGTTTGCCTCTTCTAGTATAAAGGCAGACATACAAAACTTCGAAGTGTTGTTATGGCGCCTCAGATATGTGCAATAATTACTTTTTAATTTTAGAATCTCACAACTATGAACGCTAAACGTTGCGCAATATTGGTGGGCGCTCCGAATGGGGTTGGCCGTTTGGTGCCGTTTGAGGTATCGTTAGGGTTGACAAACAGACAATTGTACAGACAGACCAAAATTTTTCCGTCGAATGTTTTTCCGTCAATTTTCTGTCAAAATTTTTTCGTCGAGAAAGACTATCGTCTTTAAAAACTCATCTCGGTAAACACTGTCTTGTACAGACTCTTCCGTGAACGGGCCGCCAAGCTCGGCTTGACGGTCCCTACGTGGGACTACCCGGGTGGCGCAGGGTCTCCCCTGCGTCTTCTCAGGACCAAAATAAAGTTTTAATCAATCAATCAATCTTTTTTCAAAGTATATTCTCTTAGCAATGAAGATAAACCAATTACATTCACCGTGTTTTCTTGAAACATATATGTTGATGTTTTACGTGTCAATGTCGACTTTCTGGTTGTTAAGTATTTGCTTTAAAAATTGGGGGACCCATAAGCTCTGCCTTTAAGAGGTGAACGCGATATCAAAATCCGGCCCCTAGTGCACCCTTCAACCGCTAAGTGTATACCTAATAATATGCCTTGTTAAATACACACACACGCGCGTGCGCGCGCTCACACAATAGATTCTACCAGCGAGCGCGTGAATATGGTACATACAGGTTTTTGATCTAAAGCAAGAGTTGCATGGCCTCCAAGATACACGCCGTGCGCTCGCCATCTCGGTGGCCATTAGGAGTCTCACAATGCCTCACAGATAACAGCACATTATCTAGCGTTTGTTGTTGGCTTTATCAATTCCTCTGGAAAGTCATGACATGTTTTCTACTAGATGGACATAGTTGTCTATTTTTGAGCTGTTTAAAAGTTCCTCTTTGTTTTTAGCGGCGATGGCTGCACTATCCAGGCCTTTTTTGACGTAGCTTGAGGCCTCCCGAATGTGCCTACAGATCGCCGAATAGGCTCGTTTTGGTCATGACAGCTGTCGAACAAAGTGCGTTAACGGGGCCCTGAAACACTCAAGTAACCATAGAATGAATTCACTAAACGAGCTTATCGCCTCACGAATTCAACACCGAAAAAATTTTAAGAATCCGTCTAGTGCGAGTGGAGTCAGAAAGGTTTGTCGCATGCTGCAACTGCATTCTCTCTTCTCTCGTCCCGACGAAATCCCTGCAAGCTAAGCAGGGAGGGGTTGAAGGGGCAAAGAAACTACGTCACCCGTGCCTCGTGACCTTGAGCAATTTTTTTTCTTTTTTTATTATTCGAATGCGCGCCTTTTTAAGTGTGATCGCTCGCGCACGCGTGGACAAGTAGCGGCTTCCCGCGGCCATCTTTGTAACGAGCTTTTTCGCTCACGCACGATTTTTCGCTTACAACCAATGGGGCCGACGCCGACGGTGGAAGTTCTGC
This sequence comes from Rhipicephalus microplus, assembly GCF_043290135.1. Lineage (NCBI taxonomy): Eukaryota > Metazoa > Arthropoda > Arachnida > Ixodida > Ixodidae > Rhipicephalus > Rhipicephalus microplus. Next base: position 225,031,417 of record NC_134701.1, on the reverse strand, counting down.
GACACGAGCTCTCTGACGCTATCGTGTTGATACATGAAATGCCCACTGGCTTACACTGACCTGATTAACTCACAAGACGAGTGCGAGGTTAGAATCGTTATTTCAAGCATAGGTTCAATAACGGGTCGAATCAGATAAATTACAAGTCGACTACAAGCTTTGGTGCACCCATATGCTTAACAATTATTACTTACATCGTGCTTTGAATTGATGAAACAGAGATGTAAAATGTTGAAAAAATGTCCTATCATTAAAGTCGACGGGTTTTCCATGTGTTCGCGAACACTTCTTGCGAAAGACGAGAAATGGGTACTTAGCTCCAGTGTAAAAAAAAAAAAACATTTTTTGCTTTGCAGTGTATTCTAGATGTCATGAAGCTACCACTCTCGATTTACAATAAGATAACCTTTAGCGTGTATATAATATCAATTAAGTCCAAAAATCGCGAACTATCTTTCCGAGGGGAACCATGATGGGATGCGAAGCAGCATCGGTGCTCACGCCGTTGACCCGGTCGAAACGTGTGTCGACGCGATTTATGGCAGAACGGTTTGAAGTGAAACTCGGTGTAGCCTTCACACTTTGTGCGGTCGAGTAAACGTTTCTTTGAAATGCAAAGACGTAGGAGACGGGTTGGGTGTCATGTAGGTTTCATCGCAGACAACAAGCCGAAACACACGACGTGCAGTCGAGCGTTGCGGTTGGTGGAGAGGCTGAAGAAAGAGAAAGGTGTTGGGAGTAGCCGGCAGCTGTAGTGGGTGAAGGAAAGAGTGACGTCAACTGGCGGCTGCGACTTGACCTACTTGGCAGCGTTCCAACAACTGCGCTGGGGGAACGCTGTGCGGAGTGTTGACACGGAGAGACTGACATAGGCTACTTACAGCGTTACATAGGCTACTCAAAGAGCTGCTTCGCATATAAATAAACCCTTTGCATATAAATAAACACATAAATAAACACTTTTATTTATAAACATGATTATAATGTTTGGACGTGTCGTTTACCTTCGTCATCTATTCACGTCACGTGATACCAAATTTAGTATATGTCGAGCTAGCGAAACGGCCACGAGTCCGCTATGAGCGTGGCATGTTGTCATGTTCTTACATGACACGCGTGTCAGGATTATCGTGTTTGCGCCAGTCATATATTTTGTCATCCATTTATGCCCCGTAACACCGAATTTGGTATATGTGGAGCTAGCAAAACGGCCGCAAGCGCATTGTGAAGGGCCCAACATACTACAACGTAGCGTTGACGTGCGCGCACGCTGGGCACTGCGACGCTCGGTTTGCGAAAAGTGAGCACTCTATGGTCTGACGCCAGGCGCGACCGGTGCGACCAGCGTTCGTCGGCGCGGCCCTACGAACAACGGCGCGAAACGCGACATGCTGCATTTCGCACCGATGCGTTATCCAGGCAACACTGTGTTCCTTTTTTTTCGTGACGGAGGGACGGCGGACGCGCTGAAACGCGCATGCGTCAAAGTAACGCAGCGCGGCGCGCGCCTGCGAGTATAAGGCAGGACCGGCGCCTGGCGTGGCACACGCACCACGTCACGTCGAAATCTATTGGCGCCTTGACTGTCGCATGTAGTCATGTTTTCACATGACACACATCTCATGAATACCATGTTTGCACCAGTCACATACCTTCGTCATCCATTGGCGTCACGTAATACCAAATTAGGCATATGTGACGCTAGCGAAACGGCCACGAGCGCATCATCAGTGTGGCACGTTGTCATGTTGTTACATGACACGCATGTCGTGATTATCTTGTTTGAATGTGGTATCTACCTAAGTCGTTCGTTCGCGTTGCGTAATTCCGAGTTTGGTACATGTGAAGCTAGCGAAAGGACCGTGAGCGCATCATGAGCGTAGTATGTAGTCAAGCTGTTACATGTCACGCATCTCATGTTTATCATGTTTGCACCAGTATCATACCTTCGTCATCCATTCACGTCCCGTAATACCAAATTTGGTATAAGTGAAGCTAGAGTAACGGCCGGCAGCGCAATATGAGCGTGGCATGTGGTCATTTTGTTACATGACAAGCATCTCATGATTATCATGTTTGCACCAGTGACATACGTTCGTGATACATTCACGTACTGTAATACTAAATTTGGGTATATGTGACGCTAGCGAAACGGCCGCGAGCGCATCATGAGCGTGGCATGTAGTTAAGCTGTTACATGACACGCATGTCATGATTTTCATGGTAGGGTTTGTCGCTTGTGTTCATCATGCACTCGTGCCATACCATACCAGTTTTGCAACATGCCATGTGAACTAAACCACCGCAAGAGCTTCAGGGCCATGACATGCAAATCATGACATTCATGACATACTTGTCATGGTTTTCATGTTATGGCTAGTCAAATATATTTTTCATACAGTCATGTTATGCCATACCAAGTTTGGTATTGATACCATTATCGAAACGGCCAAGAGAGCTGAAAGTCGTCGGTGGCTAGATAGATAGATACGCTCAAAGTCGCCGAAGTTCACTAGAAAAAATTAATAATAGACCTACCACAATGACTACGTCCGTACTTTTGGTCCCTCTGCATCGAAGTCAGTGAGAAAGGTTTTCAAGGTTTGAAAGTGAGATTTCTCACGTGCTCTTTACAGCCGACGGCCGTGTGGAATGTTGAATTTCCATGAAATAAGCCATACGCAACCAATATCGTGTTCGACAAACAGGAAGCATTGTGAGAAGTTCGATTGCCCGACAGTTTTTTCTTGGTTTAAGAAACAGACTCACCATCTGAGCGGCTGCTGTGGCGGTTGCTTCGTGAGGCTGCGTCTGCTGCTGTGGCTGCTGCTGTGGCTGAGAGACCGTCATGAGGGGTGTGTAGGTCATCTTGTCTTCGGAGCTCTCGAACTCCGCGTCGAGGGGTGGGTCCGGTTCCTCGGATTTGCCAGGCACCATGGCGGTAGCGTCAAAAGTGTTCATCATTCCCTGGTCCAGGCCAAACGCGTCGCTGGTCAGCTCTTCCTGCGAGTGCCAGAATGGAAAAGCGTGTGCCTTAGTTGACTAAATTGCTCAATGCTGAATGTTGTGGGTCCAGACTCCACCAACGGAAACGACCAAATTTTCGCCCACCTAAATTAACTTTAATATGTCATTACTACTACACTACAACTAAAGAGAGCAATTAAGAGCCCTTTGCTTTCACGAGCCTCATTTTATATGGGATTAATTTGGTTGTGTCTAACAAGAGAACGACTCTCGGGAAATAGTTTCGTTGCTTTCATTCATTGCGGAGAAAGGGCGACTTGACAAAGGTTATAGGCAAGCAATTTAATGAATGACGTTGCTTGCACAAAGTTGCACAGTTCATCGATAATGGTTATATCACTTACAAAAATCAAAGCGATGACGCAATTTTAACCTTGCCTTACTATAATCATGAAATCACTGTCGGGTGACTAAATAAAGTTAAATAGAAACACAAAACTGTACCCGATTCAGGTTCTCGCTATCCTTATGTGATGCGAGCGGAGTCAAGGTAGCAATCTGAGGGGTCAAAGATTGTCCTGAAGCTATGCGCAATTTTCGACAAACAAGTGACCTACTGAAAAATGAACATTTTGTTGTAATAGATGAATATAAATTTTGCCTTCGATGCAACTCGAGGGTTTCCGACTGCCTCTTCCCCGGGTAGCCGTCCGTCCAGTGTGCGGCCCCAGGCTCTGAGAAAGAAAAACCAAACACCGGGACAATTTCGCTGCTTTGGGAGCAAATATCCAACAATTAAACAACAATAATAGGTGCTAGTCAACATTAGTCAGTGCAGGTACATGCGGTTAAACATGGTGGTTAACCCAGGTTGGTAGGTAGTACCAGAAAGCGTGGTATATTTGCGCTAAGAACGTGCTTTTTCCAATATAAGTCTCTCACTTCATCATGGGAGCACTCACAGCGTCTGAGCAATGCCCGAGGCTGGTATGCCAGCTGCCGTCGCCTGATCAGCATCCAAGGGCACCAAGGTGTACTGGGTTCCTGCTTTCAAGTTGACCATGGAACTGGCGTCGACTTCGATGTAGAAATGCGGCTTCTGGCCTGCTGCGATTGGGCTCAAGGAGCTCCCGCTGCTGCAACTGGGCCCTGCGTTTGGGGTTGCCGTTCTGCAAGATAAAAAAAGAACATAAAGAAATTAGCTCAAATATCAAATGCGAAAGCATTTCTTAGTCGTGCTATGTCAGGCGTCCGCCGGAATTCTTCCACTGCCCTACTCAATAGGAACAGCTGCAGGAGCGTACATTGTTGATGCAATAACGCTGAAGATCGTGTACCGCAACACTGCTCCCGTTGGCGTCTACGGAGGGGGTCGTTCCTTGTGCTTTGCCTGGGTAATAGACGCGTTCATGTATAATACCCTATTGACTGTGGAAAAACAGCGTTCTTAGCTGAATAAAAAATGCGTTTCCCCCACTTGGATTCACGAACGTCAGACGCCCTGAGTGAGTGAGTGGAAACATTTATTTAAAAAAAAAGAAGAGGAGAGGTGCCGACTAAGTGTGAACTGAAATTCAGGAAATGGTTTCTTGACTTTGCGTTGTTCCAATCACCCCGAGCACCTGCGCATCCGTACTTTTTTTTTTAAATAAATATCAACGCTTAGGATAAGCTTCTTGTTCTTTCCCTTAAAGGGCCACTCACTAGGTTTGACAGTTTTGAGCTGACAAGCGCAATGCGTAGAGGAGGCGTTCATGATCACGTCTGCCAAACTTTGCAACGCTACGCGCCGCGGAAATGGGTCAAATTTCAACATGAAAGCTGCTCCCCCTCCCCTCTGCCAACGCACACGTAGAGAATGAGGGCATGACGTAGGCGTAGGAATGGCCCTACGTACACGGCAATGCAGGGACGTTGGTCCTCTGCGTGGACGAGTCTGCTCTGACGTTGTCAACAGTATACCACGTGACCTGGCAAAAAATTATTCAACACAACATGCGTAATTTATGTATTTGTTTCTTTAAGACATGAATAAAACTTGAAATAAATAATGAGACGCAATAAAATATTGTGCGCGTTTTCCTTTAATTTTTTTCCCGTGAAATGCTGCGAGATGCGGGGCTATTGCACCAGCGTTGCGCATGCGTTCGTGTCCCCGCGGTCAGCGCATTGAGCAGACGACCGCCGTGGAACGCTCTTACGCGTTCACGCACTCATTGTGCACATGTACTCTACCGCGTCTAAGCCAGCGTTTCCAAACCATCCCGCAGAAACAGGCAGAAGGCCCTAAATAACGCTGGTCAACAAAGCAACGCTGCTCACGTGCTCAGGGGCTGGGCTTGTTCGGCACGTCATGCGCTCTTGGTCGGATGCCGGAGAGGGTGGGGAAGAGGTTTGGCTTGCGAAGGCTACGCGGAGGAGCGGCAAGGGTTTCGAGCTCGCCTCTTCTTACCCTTGTTTCGCGCCGCTTCAAAAAACCTGTTTTCTCCACTCGTAATGAACCGATACTAAACATTTTTGTGCCAAAACGTTCCTCATCGGACACCCAACAACTTTCACTGTCTAACTAAAATTCGCTATGGGGCCTGCTGAATGTGACCTTTTAAACCGTGGACATTTCATTCATTTCTTCCCACATAAATGTCAAATTTATTGCACGGTGGTTGTACGAAAAAGTACATGTTGGATGCATTCGCGAAACCGAAACCGAAATCACACAAAAACGGACTACTTGGCGTAGTAACACCTGTGCAGAAGCTCCGCCACCGTAGCTTTGGCTCTGCTGCCACAGAAATTTGTCGCCGAGTATAGTGCTGGAAACTCATACCGCATTTATCACGACAGAAAAGCGCCACGTGTGGCAAACGGCGCTACTGGCTGCACGATGTAAAAAAAAAAAATTGGCAGCTCCCACGTGCAGTGGGAATTGATAAAAAGCGAAGCACGAATGAGAAAGGTTGAAAAGTCACTTTAAAATCAGCACAACGTTACGAGGTGGAGGTAAATGAAGCGGTACTTGACTTCCGTGTCATGATTATCATGTTTGGATCTGTAGTTTACCATCGTCATCTATTCACGTCATGTGATACCACATTTAGTAGATGTGGAGTTAGCGAAACGCCCGCAAGCGCTCTATGAGCATGGTATGTTGTCGTGTTCTTACATGACACACGTGTCAGGATTATCATTTTTGCACCAGTCTTATATTCTGTCATGCATTGACGTCACGTAACACCAGATTAGGTTATAACGGCCGTGAGCGCATCATGAAGAGAGAGAGATAGACTTTATTAATTTCCGGCAGATTGCTGGGATGGGCTCCCACCTAGGGGCCAACGGAGAGACCGTGTCTCCCGGCAGCTTCCTTGGCCTGCTGGATCGCCCAAAGTTGTTTGTCCAGGCCCGAACTGAGCAGCGCAGTCCGCCAACGCGCCCGAAGGTCTTCATTGGAGGCCGCGATCCCAGAATTTTTGAATAATGCTGGACATTCCCATAGTATATGGTCGAGAGTGGCTCTGGTGGTACAGTACTGGCATAGATTAGAACTATAGACGTCAGGATATATGTGGTGCATGATGACAGGGTTCGTGTATGTGCGTGTTTGTAGCTGTCGCCACTGAACGGACTGGGCCCGATTTAGCTTGGAGTGAGGCGGAGGGTATTCCCGCCTTTGCAGTCGATAGTGTTGAATTATGTCATTAAATTTAGTGAGCCGATCGTCCCATTCCCACACCGGCGCAGAAAGGTCCGTTTGGGTGGCCGCTTCGTCTGACGTGACTCGGAACGTAAGACCTCGAGCCACGTTGTGCGCCACTTCATTCGGATTGGCCTCCGCGTTACCTAGTGGTGTGTGGGCAGGGAACCACAAGATGTGTACGTATTTGTCCGCCTCGTGAATTTAGCCTGTATTAAGAATCCGCAATGCCTCGGGGGAGATTCTGCCGCTGGCGTAGTTTCTAACGGCTGTCTGCGAGTCGCTGATTACGCATGAGGCGTTAGTGTGGGCTATGGCCATCGCGATAGCCACTTCCTCTGCCGTTTCTACGTTCCGTGTCATGATTGACGCGCTGCTTTTGCATTGTTGTGTGTGGTCTACGACAGCAGCCACGAAGTGGTGACGCTCCTGGTAGCGTGCTGCGTCGACAAAGACTGCCTCATGGTTGCGCCCAAACATCTTTGACATGGTCCTGGCTCTACTGACACGTCTGCCCTTGTTGTGTTCAGGGTGCATGTTTCTTGGTATGGGTGGTACTGTTAGCTTAGCACGGATAGTGCGTGGTATGTCGTGTTTGTTTCCGTGTTGAGTGTGGTAAGTAATACCGAGATTACATAGAATCTGGCGGCCTGGCTTAGTCTTGGCTAAACGCTCGAATTGGGAGATTTGTTGAGCCTCAATAAGTTCCTCAAGGGTATTGTGTAAACCAAGTTGAAGGAGTAGTTCGGTGCTGGTGTTTTGAGGCAAACCTAGCGCTTGTTTGTAAATTTTCCTAATTAGGCAATTGAGTTTTGACTTTTCCGCGGTGAACCATCGGTGGTACGCCGCTGTATAGGTGATGTGAGTTAGAACGAACGCTTGGATCAAACGGATGATGCTGGCCTCTTTCATGCCTTTGTGTTTATTGGTAATGCGCCTAATGAGGCGCATCGTGTTAGACACTTTGGCTTCAATGTTGCGAACTGTCTCTCCGTTGGTACCCTTACTTTCTATGATCAAACCTAGCACTCTGATTTTGTCCACGGTTGGTATGGCGTGACCATCGCTTGTAGTGAGTTTTATATCAGCGTGTGCCTGCGCTTGGGGATGTTGTTTGGGTGGCCGACCTCTAAGGGTAGGGCGATATAGCAGTAGCTGAGATTTCTCCGCCGAGCAGGATAGTCCAGTTCCTTGTAAATACCGTTCGACTGTGTCAATCCCCTCCTGTAATCTCTGTTCAATGGAACCGTCACTGCCGTCGCACACCCAGAGGGTGATGTCGTCGGCGTAAATGGTGTGATGAAGTCCTTGGATGGTTTGAAGTTTTGAAGGAAGACCAATGAGGGTGAGGTTAAACAACATGGGAGATATCACGGAACCCTGCGGGGTGCCCGCACTTCCTATGGTTATTTCGGATGACCTGAGTGCTCCCACAGTGATCGTGGCCGTTCTGCCCGTAAGAAATGCCCTAATATAGTTGTACGTGCGAAGCCCCAAGTTTAGGGTATTGACCTGATTTAGAATGGTGCTATGCGTGACAGAGTCAAAAGCCTTCTTCAGATCAAGACCAAGTATGCCCTTAGTGGAGCGTCCCGTACTGTCTATGATGTGATGCTTAAGCTGCAACATGGCATCCTGCGTTGAAAGATGCCTGCGGAAGCCAATCATGGTGTGTGGGAAAAAATCATTGTCTTCGAGGTAATTTGTCAGTCTAGCCAGGAAAGCGTGTTCCATCAATTTGCCTCTACAAGATGTTAAGGAGATGGGCCTAAGATTGTCAGTATTCAGTGGTTTGCCTGGTTTCGGAATCAGAATCACCTTGGCCGTTTTCCAATGCGGGGGCAAGATTCCGGTCTTCCAGCAGTTATTAATATAGTCTGTGATATGCGTGATCGACTCATCGTCCAAATTGCGTATCATCTTATTCGTGATGTTATCCGGACCTGGTGCAGATTTGGTGTTAAGTTTTTGTAGGGCGGCACGGATATCCGCTTCGGTGAATTCTTCGTCTAGAGTAGTGTTGATCTGGCCCGTATAATCTGGATGCTGCTGAGTAGGAGCCTGAGAGATATATTTGAGCTCTACCTCCCTAAGAAACTCCTCCTCGGTGCCCTTGTAAGCATGTATTAGTTTGTTGATGGTTTGTTGTTGGGCGGTTTTGCTGTCTTCTGGGTCGAGCAGGAACCGTAGAAAATGCCAAGTTTTACTAAGACTTAGTTGCCTGTCCATCGCATCGCAGGTTTCATCCCAGTGTTGCCGCCTTAGCTGTGTTGCATACATCTCTATCTCTGTGTTGAGGAGTGCTATGCGTTTCCTGAGGTTTCTGTTGTGTTTCTGTGTCTTCCACCTCTTTTGGAGCGATTGCTTTGCCTCCCCCATGTGGAGGAGCCGGCTATCGATCTCTTCGAGGTGTGCCTCAGGAGGTACGATTCGGGTGGCATTATTAATATCCTGTTTAAGCGTGTGTATCCAGTCCTCTATGTCGCTGATGGGTTGGACCTGGTTCTCACGTGATTTGCGGAACTGGGTCCAGTCTACCAACTTTAGCTCTTTTCCCGTGAATTTACGTGGGCCACCTTGAACATGTACCTCGATGATGTAGTTGTCGCTACCCAGGTCCTCTAGGGTATTTTTCCAGGTGGCTGCTGATGTGTTTCTCGTGAACGTCAGATCAGGCGTTGTGTCTTTACTGGAGCAAGTGCCCGCACGTGTGGGTGTGCTAGGGTTGGTGATGAGAGTTAATCCCTCTTGCTGCGAGTCAAACCAGAGGGCCCTACCTTTAGGAAACACATAAGAGTATCCCCAGGCAGTGTGTGATGCGTTGAAGTCCCCCGCTATTAAGATGGGATTTTGGCCAGCGATGTTGAGGGCGCGTTTAAAGAGTGTGAGAAATCTGTGCTTTTTTTGTTTAGGGTTGCTGTATATGTTTAGTATGAAAAGACTTTCCTGTGTCTTGCGTTGCGGAACGAGTTCAATAAATATATTGTCTATATTGGTAGATTCCGTGTCGTGTTGCGTGAACGTAAGGTTTCGTCTAACTAGGGTGGTAAGGACAGTCGTCTCCCCGTTGACATGTCCGATCGAGCGGTAGCCTGCCAATTTAGCGAGACAATGTGTCTCCTGCAATAAAATAACATCGGGCTTAACTTTCCCCTTAAGGTATTGGTTAAGATTTGCTTGCTTATTCGCGTAGCTTCTACAATTCCATTGCCAAATTGTGTAGGCGTGATTTCTAGCTATGATGAGATGCAGGGGGTAGGAATGTCGCCGGCTGTATCACACTGAATGCCGACGAGGAAGGTTGCTTTACATTCGCTGTGGGGTCAAGTCCGCTAAGTGGCAGAGGGGTGATTCTAGCATCCACAGCGATGAGTCGCTGATGTAGGTGTTCGTTTTGTTGCTGGGTAATTTTAGCTATAGTCTCTACGCGGTCAGTAAGGGCTGAGATAAGTCGGGATGCGTTGCTCATCCACTCATTTAATTCTTTGACTGATTGCTGAACTTCCTTCCGGACTTTATTCTCGGGCGTTACGCGTGCGGGTTTGTATTCATTGGCCTAGGTTTCGGCTCTGCGCTTGGGAGGTGGTGGTGTTGTACCTTCCTCCAATTTTTCACTGGGTGTAACAGCTGAGAGCGGTGGTACTACTGGTGGAGCATGTTTTGTTGTTTTATAGTGGTGTAACTCCTCCTTGAGGGTCCTGTTTTCCTCTCCTAAAGCTGTCATTTTCTGGTTACATTGTGCTAACATCTGCTTTAGCTGTGCTCTTTCAGCCTCTAATTTATCAAGTTTGCCTTGAGAAGCGGCCTCCTCAGACCCCGAGCGCGCCCCCTTGACTACGTCTACCCAGCCCACCTTGAACGTTGCGCCAGGTCCAGGTGTACGGCTCCGAGATGTTGACTGCGACCGGGAGCGGCGCCGGGAGCGGGGCCGGGAGCGGGGCCGGGAGCGAGACCGCGACCGAGACCGCGACCGAGATCTCGACCAGCCTTTTTTTCCGGGCTTCCAGGTAGGGGTAGTGTCCCGCTGCTCGAGGCTGTTGTCGACAGGCGTTGGCTTCGTCGGGTAGTCTTCATATCGTTGTTGTTGTCGCTCCCATCGCCGGCGTTTCACCAGGTACGGCGTCTTGTAACGTGCCCTGCACGCCTTCTCGGCCGTGTGGTGGTCGCCGCCGCATAGTTGACAAGTGGGCTGGCATTGGTGATCTTGCGGTGGGTTGGTCGTACCACAGCCACGGCACACGTGGTCTTTCGGGTTTGGGCATACATCTGCGCGGTGCCCCAGGCGACCGCATTGGTAACACGTCTCTATCTGTTTGCGGTAAAGGGAGCACTTCAACATTGCCCCACCGTATCGAACGTATGTTGGCACGCGAAGACCAGCGAACAGTACGATCACCGTCGTTGTGTTGCTGAGGCGTTTTGCAGCGATGGCTGTAGGGTTCTTTGTTGTAATCACATTAGCTGTAATATCTCGGGCAGTATCTTCCAACGGGATATCACGTATCACGCCTTTCGACGTACCGTCTGGTGCTGCTTCATATGCGCTGGTATCGTACGTCTTGTTGCCGACCACAATGCGAGAGATTTTCTGATATCTATCCGCATGCGCCTCGATGGGTGTGCTCACAACGATGATATTTTGCTGGAAATTTGGGCATATTGTGTCCTCATCTTGGGCGTCTCTCGGAATTTCAGCGGCGTGGTAAATGCAAGTCGCCAGTCGGGCGGCTCCATAATCGGTGAGTCGAAGGCCGCCTTTAGGTCGGATGATGATCTTGTAGTCACCTCGGGGCAGTGGAGGCATCCGGCTTAATCTTGTTATTTGACTCAGGCATTGCTCACGCCGTTTCCTGCTGTTATTCCCTCGTTGAGAATCCGCACCGGGTTCTAGTGATTGCCCGCGGGTCGACTTCTTTGATCCTACGGTGCTCCATCCTGTACTTTCTTCGAATTCTTCATGAGAAATGGGTTCTCCCTCCACAGTGACCTCCATTTCTTCTCAAAAAGTCGGACGCGTCAAACGCGCCGACCGGCGTTTCTTGGTGCCCGCAGAGCTAGGCCGGCCTAGGCAGCAGCGTCTGTGGCAGCTGCGCTGCCGGTGGCTTGGCAGGCGTTAGGCCTATCTCTCTCGCTAGCGTGGTTGACAAAAATGCGTCGGTAAAGGTGTCAAAATTCAAGTCCCCACCTGGAACTTGGTGCCGGGCGATTCCTGATGACAAGCTGAATACGCGGGTACCAAAGTCTTGTGGGCTTCTAGGTGACTTCCGCTGCAAAACATTCGTTGAAACCGGAGCCGACACGACGCGCGTCCACTCGCTCCGACGAGAGCAGCGTCTCCGCATCATGAAGGGCACAATATACTTCAATGTAGCATTGACGCTGGGCACAGCAACGCTACGTTAGCAAAACGCGAGCACTCTGTAGTCTGACGCCAGCCGCGACCGGTGCGACCAGCGTCCGTCGGCACGGCCCAACGGCAACCGGTGCGAAATGCGACATGCCGCATTTCGTGCCGATGCGTTACCTAGACAACACCGCGTCTCCCTCTTTTCGTGATGGAGGGACGCTGGACGCGCTGAAACGCGCATGCGTCAAAGCAACGCAGCGTGGCGTGCGCCTGCGAATATGTGGCAGGACCGGTGCCTGGCGTGGCAACGCTGGCGTGACGCGACGAAATGAACGCCGGCGAGCACACGCACAGCGTCACGTCGAAATGTATTGGCGCCTTGACTAAGGCATGTAGTCATTTTCCCACATGACACGCATCTCATAACTATCATGCTTGCACCAGTCACTTACCTTCGTGAACAATTGGCGTCACGTATTACCATATTGAGCATATGTGAAGCTAATGAAACGGCCGCGAGCGCTTCATGAGTGTGGCATGTACTCATGTTGTTACATGGCATGCATGTGGAGATTATCATGTTTGGATGTGTGATTTATTTATGTCGTCCGTTCATGTCACGTAATACCGAGTTCGGTACATTTGAATCTATTGAAACGGCCGTGAGCGCATCATGAGCGTAGTATGTAGTCTTGTTGTCACATGACACGCATCTCATATTTATCATGTTTGCACCAGTATCATACTTTTGTCATCCATACACATCCCGTAATACTAAATTTGGTATAAGTTAAGCTGGCGAAATAGCCGCCGCACATCACGAGCGTGGCATGTAGTCATGTTGTTACATGACATGCATCTCATAATTTTCATGTTTGCACCAGTCACATACCTTTGTCATCCATACACTTACCGTAATACCAAATTTAGTATATGTGACGCTTGCGAAATGGCCGCGAGTGCATCCTGAGCGTGGCATGTATTCATGTTGTTACATGACACACATGCAAGTATTTTCATGTTAGGGCCTGTCGCTTGTGTTCGTCATGAAATCATGTCATACCGTACCAGTTTTGCAACATGCCATGTGAACGAAACCACTGCAAGAGCTGCAGGACCAGGAAATGTAAATCATGTCATTCGTCTCATACATATCGTGATTTTTATGTAAGGCTAGTGAAATATGTTCTTTATACAGTCATGTTATGCCACACCAAGTTTGATATCGATACCATTATTGAAACGGCCAGGAGAGCTAAAAGCCATAGGTGGCTAGACAGACAGATAGATAGATAGATAGATAAATACGCTCAAAGTCACCGATGTTCGCTACAAAATGCTTCGCATTTAAAAAAAAAAACATTATTTTAACGCTGGGTTCTCACGTGCAAAATTTCATGATGGACGTTACGCAATACATTCGAATTTCCTAATGATTCACTTCTAAGAGGTGGGAGCATTTTTTTCGAGCTGATTTGCTATGTAAGACAAGAAGAGGAATCAGTGATCCTACTTTACATTCGTTTTTGCAAACATTCGCAGGCCTAAGGCAGCACAATGTTTCCCGATTCAGTATGCCATTTGCTGATGCAGCTGATGCAATAAACTTTTTAAGCTTGCACTGGAGGGAGATGCATGTAGCCTGTGACGCTTGCTTACGTGACAGCGTTCAGATGTGTTAAATTCAGCAGCGATAGAGAAGACGGCTCGATATGATATATTGCGCCAAAGGCTAACTTTCACGGCAGTGTAATAGGTGGCAGGTGCTCAATCAAAAGCAATGAAGACTTGAACGGGAGTGACTAAAGAGGATGAGCAGAAAAATTACCGGGCATGGATAATTATGAAAAGTATACGGGATTTAAGGAGATTAGGTCCCCTGATATTAGCATTATTGATGTCAATGCTAGATTTGTTGTGAACCACTCAAAGAATTCTGGAAAGATGAGTAGATTATGAAACACAAGCTGATGACAACCGACCAACTGTTGGACGGATTCTTGTCATCAATGACTCTATTCCTACAAAAACAGGGTGGTAAAGCACTCCGGTACTGTCCACTGATTCAGTCCAATGATTCAAAAGCTCCACGAGAGAAAATGCTACGACATCCCTCGTAAAGCAGTAGGTTTTGAAAAGTAAATCTGTACAGCCACTTTCATGTAAGAAAGATGACTGTCCATGGCTTCAAAACAGTCTCTGCACAACTCCAAAGACGCAAACGTACGCAGGGAGAGTGCGGTTATTACCTATCCAGCGTGCCAGGCGACGAACCTAAGGTGTCCACCGACTCCTGGTAGGAGCTCTGGCGGTCGTCCGTCTCTGAGACCGGGTTGCTGGTCAACAAGGTGGCTTCCGGGTCCTGCTTGGCCTTGTCACACATCGCACTCGACTCACACCCTGCACACCGCCACACAGAGGCACAGTCAGGTACAAGGCACACGTGAGTGAGAAATGCTGTCCCTTCTTTGCTGCCTATAGCATTTGTTGCTCGCATGCCGATACGCCAACGGCAACAATGACTTACGCGCAAGTCAAATCTTCAGCAGTGTGGCCTGAATTGTTGTCGATAAAATAAACGTTTAAGCCCAACAGTTTTAAAAGACGAGGTATGAATTAATGATTGATATCAGCATATGAAGGAACACTCACGAAACGAGGTGGTGATGGAATTGATCAGCCACATAGATTACGCTTCACGCGGCAATATACAAGTCTGTGTTCACCGACAAAACCCACCAAACTAGAGAAATATTTGATAACTACGCGAGCCACACCTAAAGAAATGCACAAACTAACCACTCGAGAATTCAGTCGACATTCAAAAGGCGTAGACTTCAATATACGACTGCTTGAAGAAACCGCTAAGCATCGTCTGGCGTTCACTGGCTGTCGTCAACCGTTACTTGCCCGCTAAGGGATAAATTAAAGTTATTCATACCTGAGCAGAATAGAAATCTGAAGCTTTTTCACTTCTAGGACAGTGGGACAGGCGCTGCCTGGTGTGTAAGCACTACCTTGCATCGCTCGATGCTTCCTCATACTTTCTTCCTCTATGCCTGGATTTCGATTGACGACCAAGTGCTAAGCAGCGCGACATTTCAGTTGCTACAGGTAACAACGTTCGCATGCACATATTCAGGCAAAAAAGAATGTTACAATGTGCAATGACTAGTTATTTCAATGACTTAAATAAAAGATCACATTCCCATATCATGAAACTACTCGACACCAACAAGCCAAAATTATGAAAGCAGTAGTTATTAAAAATAAACGCACACAAACGTGCATGTGACTTGCAAACCTTTTAAGGCCTTAGTTAGCTAGATAAACATGGCTGTAAACTGAAGTCCTGCTGTTTTTTTATTTTGTTTATTTTTTGCTTTTTTTTCACCTTTTTTGATTGATTTGTGAGGCGATGCAAGATTTGAAAAAAAAAACAGCGGTAGATCCAACGCGAAAAGTGAAGCGTTCGTGAAGCTATTGATGACAAGCGGTAGAAACGCTTATGACTTTCACTACTTTAACACCGTTGCCATTAGGTACGTGACTTGCATGCAAGACGAGATGTGCAGGCTGTGTGATTTGGGTGAGTGCGCAGTTTATTATTTCGTGCATCGGTCACCTTCGCTATGCTGTCTCGAGGTGTGGATAGCGCGCCGAGAAGAGCCGGCACGGGTACTCTTATACAACACGTGTATTCTGGTGATAGCATAGTATTAATCTGCAATTCACCAGCGGTAAACAGGCTAACTGGATGCACAAAACAACTAATCACGAGAAAGCAACCATAAAAAAGGCATCAAGAAAAAAACTGTAAATGTAGGGTAAGCCTGGTGGTATGGTATGTTATATCATGATCAACAGCCCCAAAAACGATGAACGAGAATTAAGGGACAAGAACAGGAAGGTAAGCCGACTCTCTGATGGAACTCATTCGAAGCAACATAAGATGCGAATGGATGCTCGATTTGGGCGTTCCCTTCATAACGGAGCGGTGACTTGTGCGACACCGAACTCAACGACTTTCACGCGAGACGAGCCTCACATGCAACACCTTCTGGCAAAAGAGATATGAAAATCATATCACAAGCAAAAACTAAAGCTTGAATTGCAGTCTACATAATGTTTATTCTTTGCACCGAGTATAGAGGACTTCTAGCATCAGTATATGTAATTCACCGGACTAAGGTTCTTCACCAGCCCTTCTACAGAGGCAGTTATAGCAGGGATAAGTAAGAGTGGATTCCAGAGCTGTGCTCCATCAGAGCTATTCTACTGGATAGCAGCAACCAGCATCGCATGCTCATAACACGAAGTTCACAAATGACTTGTTATAGGCGAAGCTTCTTAAGGCGTGGGTCGGACGTCTACTGTATGTTGTAGCCACCTCTCGTTTTAGTCTTTGGAATATCCACTGGATGGCGGTACTTGTGCATGATGAATATAGGATGAAACGCTGCAAGATGGTGGTACTTGGAGTGTTCGCTAGATGGATGGACGGCCGGACGAACGGATGGACGGACCGATGGATGGATGGATGAATGATTCTATTGTGAAGATGTTTATTACTCGTTAACGACAACGGCAAGACAGCGTGAAGAACTGTCCAGCAGAGATAAGCACAGCAGCGAACCGAAGAACGAGCCGAGAGAGCCGGGCGTTGGCGATGCTGCTCGCTGCAGGTACATCTTCTTCTTCACAGGATGGATGGATGGATGGATGAATGGATGGATGGATGGACGGACGGACGGACGGACGGATGGACGGACGGATGGACAGACAGACAGACAGACAGACAGACAGACAGACAGGAGGATGGACGGACAGACGGACGGATGGGCGTGACCAGCGGACGGTTCGCGGTTTGCCAATAAAACCCTTCAAAGCTTCCTCAACTCATCATCAGTCACTCCGTGAATATGCTGTGATTTATTTGTTTTGAAAGAACTGTTGGCTATTGAAACAAGGATCTTGCATATAAGGTCACCGCGAACGTAGTTGAGGATAATTAACAAGGTTTAGTAGAGGGTAACGAGAACGCCTACAAAATCAGCATGAGTCAAAATTCCAACGATATCAACAAAAAGCTGAGCGCCGGCTATATACTCCACCACTAACACTATATTCGAAAAAGGAAAACTCAAGTTTGTCCAAATGTCAACACTACCTGTCATCTCTGAAGTCTTTAAGTACACTTAGTGAGATCGACAAAACTAAAACAAACTGTATGGGGGGGGGGGGGCATCGTGACATACTGCGGATATTTGCTGTCTGTAGATGGTACAGATATTATGGAATAATAAAAAAAATGAACTTTATCTGACCTTCGAAAGAACACCCAAAGATGCCTTTGCAATAAGCAAAGTGAGGACTGGAACGAAAAAAAAAATCAAGTTGGCAAGTTGGCCTAATGTAGCAAGAAATCCGAACTAAGCTCACCATAAATACTTCACAAGTTTTCACGAGTTTAGGTGGTTTGGCAATGGCTAAGTATTTCCCGCTCTTGAACTTTCTGCAAGAAGTAGTAGTAGCCCAACTGTGGCATTTCACGGCGATTTCAAATAAAAACCATTTGGATGTTCAACGTCGGTCGACAAAATAATTAGCAGAAGTTATTAGCAAAATCTCTTCACACGTTCCCGTTTTGGTCCATACACTGCAGCTGGAGAAGAGTGCCCCAACACGAGTTTACCGATTGTCCGCTTCCATCACAAAGTCAGAGAAGCAGAAGTCGAATACAAGATTTGTAACAGCATCGATTGTACATAACTGTACAAATAGAAAATTTGTATTTTAGAGGCCTATTTATGCCTAACTGCGTACAAATAAACGAAGAATGAGATGGATGAGGTGACTGACAATAAATGGCGTGAGAAGACAACGACGCAACAATTACAAATAAATAATACAGAAAAAGAACTTTCTCCATGCAAACACCGATGCTATCAAAAGAGGTGTAACAGCTCGACGTTTCATTTGTACCTGAATTTAAAAAAAAAATGCGCAGTGTTCACAAGAATTGAAAAAAAGGCTTAGGTTACGGATGCCTCATCTGCTGGAGCCAGGTAATAAACGCACAATGGCGGTAAAGTGAACGGAAAGACAGATAAAAAAAAAGCCGATTCGCCTAAAAGCGTTCGAGCATAAATGGGCACTGCAAGAAGACACACGAATATGGCTCGATGGGAGCAGCGTTGGCATGCAGTGCTCATACCCTGAAGCTACCGGGATGAATGGAAATTTTCCAAAGCCATAAAAATCATGCCGAAGAAATACAAACAAGTTTTTTACAATGATGATGGAGAAGATCTGGTCCGAACGGCAAATTCATTGAAGACAATTTCCTAGGCAAGTGGCTCGAGTGCCGCAAGCAGTCTCCCCTGATAAGAGTTGGACTGCTGGCCTTACAATCATCAACTACGGTTCACAAAATTAGCAGTAGATAAAGAATGACTTATAAATTAATGCGGACGCTCATAAAGTAGCAGGATTAGTCTGGTCATTGATGTGTACAAGAACGAATGAGTTGCACGTAATTTCCAAAAGTACGATCCACCCTAGTCACATGGCCGGAAAAAATAACAGAAGACGAAGAGGCAAATCCTTGTTTAACACAACGAAAGTCCCTTCGGACACCTCCGAAAACAAATCGAGGTAGTTACGAAAAGTCGGATGAGACCAATCAATTCACCTGTTCAGTGCAGTAAACGTGAAAGATGTGACCAACGCTTCCGCCAACCCTTCTGCGAAAACGCTCCAACTGCCTCGCCGACAAAAGATACCACCGCAAAAAAAGCGTACCACGAATTCCCCATACGAGAGCTTTCGGACGAAACCCAGAACACGAAGCAGGTTCTATAAATTAAAGCGCGGCCCGCAATTCACACCGCGAGCAACGACTGGGCAGGTGAGAGTGATCTCGCCATTGGATTCGGAACGCCATGCATGGCGTGGCATGTTAGGGCGAGGCCCGCGCGAGCCGAAGAAGGAAAAAGGGCCGTCATACGTAGGACGCATGTCGCGTGGTGCCTGCAGGCGGACGCCTTCCTCGTAGAAGGCGGTTAAAGTCACGCATGTTAAGTCACGTACCTGTGCACTATCGGCTCGTTCGGGAAGCGGCTGCAGCTCAGGAGGCGATCGCGTAGTCCGTGCTCGCCCCGTGCAGGCCTCACGAGAAATGAAGCCTTGTCTTTATTTTTTTCTTTCTTCGCCCACCCTGGATGGTTCTCGCGGCGTGGCGTTTCTCTTCGTCCTTTACGTTTTATACCAGGCGTTTTTCTTTGTTTTTTTTCTTTAGCTAATTTGGTGATAGTGATAATGAATGCTGATGCCTTATTGTAATTGGTGCCAATTTCAAACGCGAAATAACGTAAATAGCGAATGTTGAAAATGACCTAGCAGAGGTAACTAATGAAAATAACAAAGTGCTTAAAAAATAGGGGAGAACTTGTTACTGTTGAGCGAATTAATGACATCGAAAGAGTATACGCAGTTACGATTCGCATGGCACATGCATGTTTACAGTGACGCCAATTAACGACGAGCCAAGGGTTTGTACCGTAATCATTTATTTACACATTCGTCAGCCAGCTAATTGTTGAGTGTGAGGCACGCACGCGCTGCACTCTCTCTCTCTCTCTCTCTCTATCTCCTCTCTCTCTCTCTCTCTCTCTCTCTCTCTATATATATATATATATATATATATAGAGAGAGAGAGAGAGAGAGAGAGAGAAAAAGAGAGAGAGATGACTGCACTTGTCATCGTGCCTGACGGCCATAATGTCAGCGTCTTGTACACACAAACGCACACAGGAAGACTGGCAGCACAAACGCTACAAACGCCTTTCAAACGCACTGCATTGAGGCGGTGCCAAGTCACGTTCAAGTCAAGGAGGTGGGGTCTCCGGTTGTTAGGGGCAAGGATAAGCGCGTGGGCCCCAAGGAGGAGAGAAAAAATTGCTGCAGTGGAAATGATTGCGCAGAAGTGAAGCCGTTCCTCTGGCATGATGGTGGCTGTGGCGGGCATATTACTAGGGGCATCATAAAGTATCACCGGTCAGTGATTAAAAACGAAGTGTTTCCCTCGCACGACCAACGAGTTTATTGTGGGAACTTTTTCGGGTCACATTGTGATCCAAGTGCGTCTTACAGTTACTAGTTTTTCTTGGTGAGCCTCTAATTAGAGGCAAAGTTCTTTGAAAATTCATTCATCCATAGTCGTTTCTGTGCGTTATTTTGTCGGGAACAACTATCTTTTAATATAAAGTAACGTAGCATTCACAAAACATAACAAAGCCACTTCATCTTTAAGTGGGTACTATCACAAAAGAGCATGTTTCCGCCATCTTGGCAGTGGCAAAAGCTGGCTTCACTTCTGCTGGCAAGGCATTGCGGGAGCTTCCACTCCAGCAATTTTTCTTTAATCCTCCTTGGTGGGCCCGCCGTTGTTGCTGACAGCTGCCCATGTCGAATTGTGACATGGTGGGGGCTCCGTTTTCTAGGGACGCGTGTGCCCGCAGCTGTTGCTATGAGAGAGGGTGGTGGACGAATCCCGACGGATGCTTGACAAAGCCCGACTATGAAATGTATTGGCATTTTAAAAAATTGGCCGATCCCATGTACAGTGGGAATCGATGATGTGCGAAGCATGAATGACAAATGTTCATATGTCACTTTAAAATCAGCACAACATTACGAGGTGGAGGTAAATGATGCCGTACATGACTTCCTTGTCATGATTATTATGTTTGGATGTGCCATTTACCTTCGTCATCTATTCACGTCACGTAATACCAAATTCAGTATATGTGGAGCTGGCAAAACGGTAGCGAGCACGCTATGAGCGTTGTATGTTGTCATGTTGTTACCTGACACGCATGTCATGATTATCTTGTTTGCACCAGTCATCTACTTCGTCATTAATTGACGTCACTTAACACCTAATTTGGATCTACCGAAACAGCCACGAGCGCATCATGAAAGGCCCAATATTCTGCAATGTAGCGTTGATGCGCGTGCACGCTGGTCACAGCGACGCTACGTTACCAAAACGCGAGCACTCTATAGTCTGACGCCAGGCGCGACCAGCGTCCGTCGTGGTGGCCTGATGGCAACCAGCGTGACATGCGACATGCCGCATTTCGAGCCGATGCCATAAAGTAACATTACTCTATGCCGATCCGTTACCCAGGCAACACTGCGTCTCCCTCTTTTTGTGACGGAGGGACGCTGGACACGCTGAAACGCGCATGCGTGAAAGCAACGCAGCGCGGCGTGCGCCTGCGAGTACTTGGCAGAACCGCTGCATGGCGTGGCAACGCCGGAGTTACGCGACGGAATGAACACCGGCGAGCACACGCACCGCATCATTTTAAAATCCTTGACTGTGGCATACAGTCATGTTTTCACATGACACGCATCTAATAATTACTATGTTTGCACCAGTCAAATACCATCGTGAATAATTGGCGTCACGTAATACCAAATTTGGCATATGTGAAGCTAACGAAACGGCCGTGAGCGCATCATGAGTGTGGCATGTAGTCATGTTGTTACACGACACGCATGTTGTGATTATCATGTTTGGATGTGTCATTTAGCTATGTCGTCCGTTCGCCTCGCGTAATACCGAGTTTGATACATGTGAAGCTAGCGAAACGACCGCGAGCGCATCATAAGTATAGCAATTAGTCATTATCACGTATTCAAGACCTGAGCCCTGCACCAAGAACGTCCATGTTTATTTCTACCGCTCGTGCTTAAGGGCCAAACCTCATAAGCGCGAAAATGCACGTGACAGCGAAGAGCGACGCGACGTAGATCGTCTTCGCGCGATCAGTCGCTAGCGCAGGCAAACCTCATTCAAGCGATGGCTTCGGCGAGTGAATTCGGCTGTTGCTGGCATGAGGCCGTCTACTCGCACCATGAAAACCACGTAGCGAGCGGCATAAAATTTAAAAATAAGATATATTGTTGTGTAATGGAACGGAAAGTGTTTATGAATGCCTTGCAGTACTTTTTTATATTCACATGCGTAAACGTTGCGTTATTTCTTGTTGCGCATACGTGACTCGGGCAGGGTCACGTGCACCTACGCAGTCCTTGTCTTTTCCGGTTTTTCGCTATTGGCTGCTTGAGCCCAGCACTTCCGGGCGATGAGCGACGGTTTCCAAATGTGGAGAACCGAGCGATCGCGCGAAAACGAGCACGCGACACATCGCGCGAACGGCCTGTTTCGTCGCTCATAGCATCGCTCGTCGCTGTCGCGTGCATTTTCGCGCTTATGAGGTTTGCTCTTAACTCCCACCTTGTCTTCTACGACGTTCTGCTTCTTATTGCTGCCCATCCGCAATCATCAGCAACATATTCCCCAGGGGCCAAGGTTGTTCACTCTCACTCACCTCCTTTCAGCATATAAGCCTACCGAACTGGTCGTTTGACGTCCTGTCCAGCGGCCTGTCGTAGTGTATAGATGCGCGCGCACACTCTTTACTGGGCGCACTTGCATATCACTGTTCAGCTATAGTGCCACTCAACATGCCCTGTAGTCACATACAAGCACGTATCCTGTTCTCACACAAGCACAATCACTAGCACGCAGCCGAGGCATTTCGCGACCAGGCCCATAGCGCACGAATCGCTAAAATAGGAGGTACGGCCACTTCTCTCGGACCCTTCGGTGCACTCGGAGACGCTCATCATAGCACGTGTGGCAAGGAAGGTCCTTTCTTGTAAATGCTTGTAGCCGAAGGAAGTAGCTCATTGCAGAAAGTCTACGTCACGTCTTCTGAGTAAGCACTGTAATTGTGTCAGTGATTAAAACTTTTCTGGACTATTGTCAAGTTACACAAGAAGTATGCTCTTGACAACCAGTTGAAACTCCACAAGTTGTAGTCATGAGTCCCTCAGCGTTGAAACAGTTTCTCCCAAGTGACCAACCACCTGAATGCATTTTTTATAGATTGGATGGTGCTCTGACCAGCCTCCCCACGAAGGAATTCCGTCGCCCACGAACTTTCAGCTGACGGTTGGCTGACATCGGAAGACAGTGAGCATCTGCACAACCTCAGCGTCGAGCTTTGAACTCTTCAGCTGGAGATCCTTCTGGCAGAGATGACTTAGCGCGGGTGGTGAAGCGTGGAACACAGTAGGAATCATCGTGATGGCACCTCGACGGATGACTGCGTGATGGGACGTTAAAAACAAACAAACCTCCCAAGCATTTCTCCAAGGGTGAACATGAATAAGTGCGGATGCACAAGGTGATTCTAAGAGTTGGAATGAAGTTAAAATCCGTTGGCATTCGCCAGTGAGTTAACGTAAACTCTTCTGTGTGATCACATTGCGATTCCCAGGAACCATTAGACCCTCTCGGGAAATCTTGGTGAGGTTACGCGTAAATGTGAAAGTAAATTCGCCCTATAATGATGTTTATGTCCGCGGCCCGCTTCGACCGCTTGCGCTTGGCATCACGGGCCCTTCGCCGCGCTACCTAGTCTTCAACCGGTGTGACATCTTGAACGACGCGTGCAATGCTCGCATTCGATTGCATTGTACTCGTTGTTGGAGGTATCGCAGTCGAGGTTGATGCCTGCCATAGATCCATACCTATGACGACTTACCGATCTCGAGCAAGTCATGGCTGCGCCGGGCGCGGTACGGAGGGCGGAGCGCGCGTAATCACGTGGTGTGGGACGCCACTGCGCCGTTGCTACAGACGCTCCTCACCACTCCTCGCGCCGTTGCTAGGAGAGAGGAGAAGGCGCACCGCGGACGGCGGATTCAGGGTCGCTTATAAAGTGCATTCGCACTTATATACATTGTCCCTTTGCAGTGTTTCAACTATCCCTGCACGTTCTTCGTTGACAGACGCTGTTACTGCCGGTTTATCCTGGTTTAGGAGTTCGCATTCTTTCATGAAACTGTTCGCTTGAGCTTGTACATAGCACTCAGCTTAGCTTTGATTGGCGCTGACTGTAGGTATCTCTGCACCTTGCTCATTCAGCGGCACTCGAATCTGTGGTGCTGTGGCGTCATCTTCGAGAGAGATGCGCACCATGTGTCGTGTGGTTGTGTGCTTTATATATAGATGTCGTTGCAGACCAGCACACGTGATTGTAAGTAGCCAATTAAGTGCGTGCGCGTCCCTTCGTGGTGTGTTTTCAATAAACGTCTGCTGGTCAGTCGAGTCGTTGTTGGGCTTCCGCGGAATGCGTTTGACTCGCTCGTGTCGGCGGGCCGATTGCCGGCGCGCGCCGAGTTCCGCGTTCAGTCATCGGGCTCCTTGCCGTCGTTCGGACGCCGCCAGCCGACACAACAACATGGTGACGAGGATGTGGGATTTGTTCTCCACAACCATCAATAACCGTGAGTGAGTTTTCGTACTGCCCGTTTTGCGTTTTGCTTGAACGGACGCCTCTAGCGTCCGCAAGGAGTGCTAAGCCTAGTGCAACCTTTGTGTGCAGACCATTCAATTTAGGCCTTCGCCCTCGTTCCGTTCTGCGACTCCCTTGCCTCTCCTATCAGCATGGCTCTTTTCGAACGCCTTCCTGTATTCCTTGAACTGCTGGGGCCACCCCCGATGCCATGGCCTAATTGTGAAAAAAAAAAGTGTTTCAGCCTCATCTCGAAGCGGCCAGTGGCAGCGGCTGGCACGACACGCGACGCGCGTCTAACTCGCTAGCCCACTACAAAGGGAGGGACAGAGAGGATATTTTGCGGCAGCTGAACAAGATGAAGCCAAAAACACTAAAGGAAATGCGGCGTCGATTACGCCAAATGACGAGGCGCCCGCGTCGGCGTCTGAAAGCGATTCATCGTTTACGGTTGCATTGAAATTACAAACGCTCGTGGAACAACTCGATCGGCTTTTTGCCGCGTCTCTCAACACATTGGTACAACGTCACGAATTCACAAGTCGGGGGCAACTGCCCGGGGAAAATCTCTTGGAATATGTGATGGTTCTAAAAGAAAGGGTCGTGAGTTGTGAATTTGGCGTAACGTACGCGGAAAGCGTCAGTGACCAAATCATTCACGGTACCTACTACCCGCGGGTTAGAGAGAAATTGCCTGCGCATGGGGAAGAGTTGTCATTGAAAAGGCCGAAGAAATCAGGTGGCCCTGAGAAGCGTTCTCCGTGGCTAACCGAGCGTTTGTTTCGGGGTGACTTTCCGCATCAAGCGTGTGGCCGATGCGGAAGCAGATATCATAGTTCGTTTTTCTGAAATTGTCCAGCAAAGAACCGGCGTTGTCGCAAGTGTAACACTCTGGGAAACTTTGAGAAGGTGTGTCGCAAGGCAGACCACGTCCAGAACGTGTTTGCCGGGGAAGTCGTTGGCGTCGTACAGGAACGCCAGGCTCATAAACAAGCGTCAAGTTCGGCAGTGGTATCTCCGTATCATCCTGCGACGTACGTGCTTACAGTTGGCGTTGCATCGAGAAGACTTAGTCGTCCACGCGGTGGTCGATGGTGTCAATCTGCAACTGTTAATGGATACTGGAGTGTCTGTATCTTTGATGACTGTCGAAGACTTCCAGCGCCACTTCAGCAAACATGTCCTGTCCAAAGCTGTCATCGACCTGCGGAATTTCTTGAAAGATAGCATCAGAGTCATCGTCTTTTTTCAAGTTCCAGTGACGGTGTTACAGCGGTCCTGCATCATTGTTTTCTACGTCACCGACAAAAGAACAACGCTCTTGGGGCTCGATGCCATCCAACGACTGGGCATCCAGATTGACAGCGCGACCTTAACGTGTCGTCTAGCATGATGTGCAGTGCAGTGTCGCTCCAACGTGCCTTCTGGCGTCGAGCATCTCTTCAGAAACGAGTTGGGTCTCGTCCAAGGCTTCATTCTTCGGATTCAACGGCGACCAGATGTAACTCCGGTTGCATCCAAGTTGTGACGGTTGCCTGTAACTTTTCGGGACTAGGTGTCTACCGAGCTACAACGACTCAAGGACTGTGATGTCATCGAACGTGTTGACGCCTCGGAGGGGGTTTCATCGCTCATCGTCGTCCGCAAGAAGAATGCGAGCATCCGTCTCTGCGTGCATCTCCGAGAACCCAATAAGGCAATTATCTTCCATGGGTATCCTTTACCGCTCGTTGAAGAGTTATTTGAGATGTTTCATGGAGCTGCTTATTTTTCCAAGTTAGACTTAGCGTCTGCATATCATCAGTTGTTGTTGGAAGAGAGCAGTAGAGATTTAATGACGTTCATAACACATGATAGTTTGTTCAGGTTTAAGCGTGTGTGCTCTGGTCTGGCGTCCGCGTCTGCAGTTTTTCAAAAAGTGATGACGTCTTGAAGAATTGCAAAAACGTAGCTTGCTATCTTGATGATATTCTTGTGTGGGGGAAGACTCAGTCTCTACATGACTCGAGCCTCATTGCAGTTTTGACTTGTATAGCAAACAGTGGCATGAAGTGAAACAATAAATGTATTTTTTCCGTCAAGGAGCTCCATTCCTTGGGACTCAAGATTTTAGCCGAGGGCCTTTTACCTTTACACAGTAAAGCGAGTGCTATCGTGAATGCTCCAACGCCTACAGACAATAAGTCATTGCGCTCATTTTTGGGGCTGGCAGGCTATTATGCCAAGTTCATAGATCACCATGCAGATCTAGTCGAATCACTTTGTCTCATGCTCAGGCAGTGCCAAAAATTTTGTTGGCCGGAGAGTGCTCAGCACAATTTCATGCAGTTGAAAACGCGTCTTACTTGCTCGCCTGTGATTGAGTTGTTTAATCCGGTTGTACCTGTGGTAGTTACAACCGATGCACCTGACGTTGGTATTGGAGCAGTGTTACAGCAGTTGTATCGTCTTAAGCTTTAAACCGTAGCATTCGCGTCGAGAACCCTGTCATAAACTGAAAGGAAATACTCTGTGGGTGAACGCGAAGCGCTTGCGTGCCTGTTCGCATGTGAAAATTGGCACATTTACCTTTGGTGTAGGCGTTTCACTCTTAGAACTGACCATGAAGCTGTAGTTGCTTTGTTAGCAGCAGGAGATGTCGGTCGTCGACCGTTAAGAATTTCATAGGGGTCGCTAGACTGTTATACTACAATTTCGATGTAGAGTATTATAAAAGCTCGGAAAACGTGGTGGCCGATGCCTTGTCTAGACTGCCATTACAGAACAGTCCAGAACTTAGTCGGAAGGAAGAAATAGTATCGTTAGTGACATCAGTATTCGATAAAGAAAATGTGCAGCTTGCTACGAGTACGGATGAGACATTACAGAAAGTGTGTGAGCAGGTATCCAAGAGTTGGCTGTCAAAGAAACGAACTGATGATTTAATGGCATATCTTCATGTTAAAAGTGGTCTCTCCTTCGTAGACGGGTTAGTTATGCGCGGTGACCGTGTAGTCATTCCGAATGTTCTCATGCCTGCTTTCATGCAGTTAGCACATGAAAATCATCAAGGAATAGTACACACTAAACTCCTCTGTGAGAGATATTAGTGGCCGCAAATGGATCGTTCTGTAGAGGAGGAGGAGGAGGAGGAGAAGGAATAAACATTTATTGAGACAGAATACTAAGTTTTCCGCGGGTGGAGCTCTTATTCCAGGGCCCCACTGGCCCGAGCGGCTCGCTCAGCCTGGTCCAAGGTTGCCCTCTGGCTTCCAAGGATCTGCCGGGAGAGTCGCACCTTCCACGACCTTTTAAGTTTGTTTAGTGTGATGAGGGCTGAGGTACCCTCTGCTGGTCTTTGTTGGCAAGTCCAAGTGATGTGCTGGAGTGTCGGTTTGTCACCGCACCAAGGGCAGCGGTCAGCAAATCGGGATGGCCGTATTTTGCAAAGTGTGTGTATGTTGGGATATGTGTTCGTCTGTATTCATCTACAATCCCTATATTGCCAGCGGTTGAGTTTACCGTGGGGTGACGCCATCATCTGCCGGGCCAGTCTTTGGCTCTCAAGGGTATTTCGCGGGAGCGTAAGTGTGAAGTAATCCGTTCGGGTCGGCATGTCCGCGGCTCGGAAAGTTAATGCTCGAGCCATGTCGTCTGCCCGTTCGTTTCCTCCTATACCTTAGTGAGCGGGGCACCATGTGATGCCGTGGTCTTTTTGGAGGTTGGATCCTAGCATGCGTAAGACGCTCTTGAGAAGGACGCCTTTGAGAAATGGTCGGCAAGCCTCTTGGGAATCTGGGAGAACATGCGCAGACTGTCTCTTGCACTCTGCTGCACGGACTACTAGTGCTATGGCTGCCGTTTCTGCTACGGCCGTGCTCTTCGTACGTATTGTCGCCGAAGTTATCGCTTGGCTTCAGTTGGTAAAGACTGCAGCAAATGCGTTTTGCCTCGTTGGGTATGGGCTGGAGTCTGTATAGTAAGTTTCGGGGTCATTTTGTAGCCGTTCTAGTGCCGCCATCCTTGCTCGTCTGTGGCCGGTATTAACATTGGGGTGCATGTTTCTCGGGATAGGGGTGACATATGTGTTCCCTGTCTTCTCTGGGTATTTGGTGCGTCTCCTCACCGCATAACTGTGGTGGGTGACAAGGCGCAGTGAAGCCTCTTTAGTGATAGTGAAGCCTCTTTAGCAATAGTCTGCCTTGCATCGTTGAGTTGTCTCTCTGCGCGATCAATACAGCTGCGGCGTGTTCGTCATATGTATTATACACACTGAAGCATTCTAAACGCTCTTTTTCAGTGCAGTCTGGGAGGCCGAATGCAGCTTTGTAGGCAACGCGTATGAGTGTGTTGGCCTGCTCTGCTTGCTATCTGCGTGTGAGTTGGTACGGGAGAGCATATGTGATGCGGCTAATGATGAAGGCATGTGCCAACCTCCTGGTGTCTACATCCGTCAGGCTCTCATTACTGCAAGTGACTCGTTTTATCAGTCTCGCTACGCTCCTTGTGCATTTCAGCGTTTTTAGCAGAAACAATGTGCTGTCTGTCTCCTCTATCAGCATTCCCAGCACCCGGAACTCTGATACTTGCTTTATCTGGTTCCCATTTAGCTTCAGATTGAAGGTTGGGGAGCGTATCCGGCGTGTGTTCTTTGGCTGGATTTGCTTGTATTCAGATTTTTTCGGCGCACTTGTCTTATCTGCCTTATTGGCATATCCCTCAATTGTATCACTTGCTCGTTGAAGAGTGTCTTGGCGGTCTCCATAAGATCCTTTCGTCGCCCAAAGAGTGATGTCGTCGGCGTCGATGGCTACTCCAAGTTCTTTGTCTTTTTCTAACATTATAGCTAATTTCCGCATCCCTATATTGAATAATAGGGGGAAGCAGTATAGATCCCTGTGGAGTACCTTTATTTGCTATGCGAATTTTATTACCTCTTAAAGTGCCCAATCGCATGGACGCCGTTCTGTTGTTGAGAAAACTTTGGACGTAGTTATAGGTTATCTCCCCGCAGCCTATATCTTGCAGGGCATACAATATAGTGTCATGAGATATGTTGTCGAAAGCTTTGCGCAGGTCCAACGCAAGCAGGATTCTGTTTATACTTCCAGGTTGTGGGTTTAGCAATTCATCGCGAAGGAGAAGGGAGATGTCTTTCGTGGAAATTCCCTGACGGAAGCCAAACGTGCCATTGAGTATGAGATTGCTGTCATCCCAAGTCGTGTATGGATGACCTTCTCGAAAAGTTTACCCAAGCAAGAGGTTAACGATATTGGTCGAAGGTTCTGTAGCGATTTCGATTTTCCAGGCTTTGGTATAAAAATGATTTTTGCCTACTCCCATTCAGGTGGTATGAATCCTCCTGTCTTGCGACTAGTGTCATCGAAGAAATTTGTTAAGTGCTTTAGTGTTTCACTAGCTAAGTTTCCAATCGTGCCATTCGTGATGCGATCCTGTCTAGGCCCAGTGTTCTTTTTGAAAGATTGCGCTGCAGTGTACACTTCTGCGAGTGATATTGGTTCATCAAGGGCAGGGTTTGCCTGACCCATATAGGGTGTTATAGTTGTCCATGTTGGCCTTTCGCCCATGTACGTGTCTTTGAGTTCGCGAAGAAGGTCCGCGTCTGTGCCTGCGTAGTCATTAAGTATACGCTTCAGGGCTGTCACACCGGTCCCGTTGATTAGGGAGGCGATCGCCGGGCTAATTCCAAGGGCCGAAGTATTGGCCCCCCGAACCACACCACGAAAGCGTGGACAATTTAAAAGTGGTCCTTTTTGGCGCGCCAGCGGACGCCGGCTGTGGCCCAAAGAACAAGTCAGAGCCGAGAGTTGATAAACAAAACAAATATTATATTCTCAATAATGGCAGATCAAAAACAATACACAAGAATGCACGCTCCACAATAGTTACATACAATACGTCACCAAACAAACAACGTTCTACACAGTACAAT